>NW_022681471.1:57659029-57817418 GCF_009764315.1 Trachypithecus francoisi
CCCCACATAATTGAAAATAGAAGCAACAGCTAGAGCTGTAGAAGAAAAACCAGACACATGTGGTGTCATACAAGTCAAGTGAAGAAAAATTTTCATGATGTAGATGCTTAAACTATGTCAAATGTTTCTGATTATTTCAGTAAGAATTGAAAAACTTGCCATTGCATTTAGCAGCATGGTGTGATGGGTTACCTTGGTAAGGGAAATTCTGGTACAGTTGTGGGACAAACAACTGATTAGAGAGTAATCAATGGCTTAATTAGAGACATTGACTAAAAACAGTTCCCCTAAAGAGTTTTTTGGAAGGAGAAAGATAAAAAAGGAATAGTAACTGGAGGACGAAATAAGGTCAGGAAATAACTTTTTAAATGGCAATAACAATTGCACATTTTAATGGTGATAAGAATGTACAGTAAAGATATAAAAGTTAATGATACAAGATAGAGAGGGGAAGATTGTTGAAGCAGTTTTGCTTAAGTAGGCAACAGAGGATTTTACCCAATGCATATCTACAGTGACTGACCTTCAATTAGAGTTTCAGCAGGTCATTGATACTAACAGGAGAGAAAGAAGACTATATAGTCACAGATGCAAGTAGTTGAAAGTAAAAATTTATTGTAGGAGCTGTGGAGATTCTATTTGTGTTGCTCTAATATTCTCACTGAAATAGGAAACAAGATTATCAGCTATGAGAGAGTGAACTAGTAATCTACAAAAGTAGGAGAGAAAACAAATTAATACTGCATGGTTGTAGGCCAGCAGTAAGGTCCATTTGTGGTGAGAGACCATTAACTTAAATTTCTGGCATTTAACATAACCAAATATTCACATTTCATTGATATTATTTTCCTCTTCGGCTTCCAAAAAATTACTCTTGGTGTTTCCTTTATCTATATCATCTTCTTCTCACTCTCAAGTCATCACATATTTGCCTCTTTTATTATTCGTATCTCATCTCTTCACAAATGTCTTCTCACAAATACATTCTAAAGTGGTTATGATATTTACACTAAGTCTATCCCACATAGTCTATTTTATTCATGGCGTTCCACTCAGTTTAGCAGTGATTGGTTTTATTTAGGGCATATGACTTCATTTTGGCCAATAAAATAGTCAGCTGGAAGGCTCCTGAGAAAGATTTTTCTCGTTCTTAAAGAGTGATAAGTCCTCTTTCTAAGAATGTTGCTGTGTCCAGATGCAATGATGAAACCGCAGCAATCATTTAACTATCATCCTGAGGATAAAGATAAAAATCAACAATAGGAGAAAGCAACAGAAATACAGAGTAACAAATTCGGAGCTGGGATGCACCATATTAGAAGCTTTCTCACCTCAGGATATCATGTAAAGTAAAATAATGAAATGTCTCATTTTGAAGCCATGTGAATTAGGGGTTTCCTGTTATCTGGAGCTAAACTTAACTGATACACAACTTAGATAAAATAGCCTCTATCATATTACCTTGTTTGATTTTCCTTATTCATTTATCACCATCAGACATTCTCTTACAGGTGTCTGTGTGTTCTTGTTTGTTGTTTTTTGTCCTCAGTATATCATTAGATGGTAAGCTTCATAACAGCGACGCTGCTTTTCTTGTTGACATTGTATTTTCATCACCTATAACAATGCTTGCTACATCATAGTCACTCATTAAATACTCATCAGACGTGATGCATGAACATTCTCTTTCAGGCCTCTTTTATTTCCTTTCTTGTCTCACTAGTTCACTCCTGAAGTATTTGTTTCCCTTGATTCTTTCCTTGGCTGCTTCCTTCCTCACTGACAGTGTTGTAATTATAAATTTTTAGCCATAGTGTGATGGCCACGGTCAGGTTAGGTATTTGAAAATGCCTATAAGCATTGCCTCAAAGCAATAAAGAACCACAAACTCTTTGGTTCTTTAGGTGAGTGCTGTGGACTGACTCTATCTCCCCAAAAATTTATATGTTGAGATCTAACCACCACAGTGAGAGTATTAATTGCTGAGGTCTTTAGGAGGTAATTAGGTCATTAAAGCTTTGCCTCATGAATGGAATTAGTGCCCTTATAAAAGAGGCCTGAGGAAGACTTTAACCCCTTTTTCCATGTTAGGACACAAAGAAGGTGCCATTCAAGAGGAACAGGCTCTCATCAGACACAGAATCTGCTGATGCCTTGTTCTTGGATTCCCCAGCCTCCAGAACTATGGTCAATAAATTCGTTGCTTATAAATTACTCAGTTTAAGATATTTTACTACAGTAGCCCAAATAGACTCAGATAGACATTGATTATAAGAAGTGGGGTGCTGCTGTAACAAATACATAAAAATATGAAAGCACCTTGGAACTCGGTAATGGGTAAAGCCTGGAGGAATTTTGAAGTACATGCTAGAACAGCCTGTATGGCTGTAAACTGACTAAAAAGGGAAATTCTGGCAAAGTCTTCAAATTATAAGAGAGCTGTAGAGAAAACCTCAATCTTCTTAGAAATTACCTAAGTGATCACTACTAGAATGTTTGTGACAGTGAAGGCCATTCTCATTAAATCAGACTGAAATGAGGAAAGATTGTTAAAAACTAGATGAAAGGTGATTCTTGATATAAAACAGCAAACAACTTGGCTGAATTACGTTCATGTCATAGTGCTCCAGGGAAGGAGGTATGAAATAGAATATTTAGTAGAAGAAATCCTTAAGCAAACAGTTGAGGGTATGGCATGCCTTTACTAGACTGCTTATAGTAAAGTGTGAGAAAAAAAAAAGGTGGAATTCATAATCAAAAGGAAAAGAGGGCTTGAAGGTTTGGAAATTCTCAGCCTGGCTATGTTTTAAAGAGTGGGAAAATGTGTTCAGGAAAGAACATCAAGGATGTGGGCAAGTGAGTGTGTGATAAGGAGATTAGCATGAACAAAGAAGCCAGATGCTTTGTATCAAGACAATGGAAGAATGATCCTAAAAGCATTTCAGAGATCTTCGGGATTGCACCACTCATTACGGGCCCAAAATGCCAGGGTTTTTGGGGCACAATGATTACAAATTTCTACTCTCCACATTCCAGTAAAGCACTCTTTGGCTACCCCATCTGTGGTTCAAGCAGGCCCAGGTGCAGCTCAGGTTGCCCCTCTGGAAGGCACAGGCAGTAAACCATGGTAGCATTCACACAGTGTCATCTCCAGGAATGTGCAGCTTGCACAAGCTTTGAAAACATGCCTACCTTCACCTGGATTTCAAAGGATGCCCTGGAGAGCCTCAGGGCCCAGGCAAATAACTGCTAAAGTGGTAGAGCCACTATACAAACCCCCATTAGGGCAATGACCGGTGAAACCATGAGGGCAGGGCCACCAAAAAGAGCTCCCACTAGGGAAATACCCAGTGAAAAGATGGTTACGGGACTACCTTCACAACCTCAGATTAGTACAGTCACGGCCATGCGACTGCAGCCTGAAAGAGCTGCAGGAACCAACCTTCAACCCATGAGAGCTACAGTGTGGGCCTTACCTAACAAAGCCATTTAGAAGCAGGACTGCTCAGAGTGTGGAGGACCCAACCCCTACCTCAGTGTGTACAAAAGGCTGGACATGGAATCACATAAGTTTATTTTCAAGACTTAAGACGTAATGTTTACACTATTGGGTTTTGAAATTATTTGGGACTAATTATCCTTTCTTTTTTCTTCTTTCTCTCTTTGGTGTTAGAACTAGCTATCCAATGCAAGTTCCACCATTGTAATTTGGGAGCACATAACTTGTGTGTAATTTCATAGATTCACAGCTGGAGAGAAATTTACTTCAAAATAAATCTTACCTTGACTCTCACTTATATCTGATTTAAGTGATACTTAGATGAGACTTTGGATGAGACATTAAACTTCTGAGTTGATGCTTGAATGAGATAAGACTTTAGGGGCTATTAGAATGAAATATATGTATTTTGTTTATGAGAAGGAAATGGATTTGTGGGTTCAGGAGCAGACTGCTGTGACTTAGAATGTTTGTTTCCCCCTAAAATTCATATATTGAAACCTAACTACCAAGGTGATGGTATTAAGAGTTGAGGTCTTTAGAAGGTGATTAAGTTTTGAGGGCTTTACCCCCCCATAATAGAATGAGTGCTCTCATAAAGGAGGCTTTGAGGAGCCTTTTGACACTTCTACCGCGTGAGGAGACATAGACGATATCATCCAAGAGGAAAGGGCTCTTAGCAGACACAGAATCTGCTGTTGCCTTGCTCTTAGACTTCCCAGTCTCCAGAACCGCTAGCAATAAGTTTCTGCTATTTACAAATTACCCAGTCTAAGTTATTTTATTACAGCATCCTAAATGGACTAAAATAGGTGAACAGCACCCACAGCTTGTCAGGTGGTTAGATTTCAGATGTTTCAGGGCAGAACCAATCTCTCCAAGTAGGATTGACTAGTTCATTCTCTTCATTTCACACTCCAGTTTAATGGGAAAAGGCGTAGTCTAGTGAGGTGAATTGTGTATAAGCTTCACTCCCCAGGAAAGATTTTCTCACTTTCTTCTTCACCATATAGTGCCTTCCCTCTCCAACTAATGTTCATGGGTCACGTATTTCCACTATTCCTCACAGTATATCAAATATTAACCTTATTTTATAAATGAGAAAAAGATCAAGTTAAATATTGCCCCCTGGTAACACAGCTTTCAAGTGGAATAGCTGAGAATTGAGTGTAGATTAGCATAATGGAAGAGCCTAAGAAATTAACCACTAAGTAAAACTGGAGATAAATAGAATTCTAGCTAAACCATCTACGTACTGAAATCATATACTTCTCAGAACAAAAATACTGGATGAAACAGTATCATATTAGGCCTGACCTTATTTGGCAGATCTTAGGTAAGATGTTTCATTGTTTTTTTGGTTCTAATTCAAATCTGTATTAGTCAGGGTTTGAGAGAAAGAAAGAGAGGAAGGGAAGGAGGAATGAAGGAAGGAAGGAAGGAAGGAAGGAAGGAAGGAGAAAAAGGTTGGGCCTGGGTGGCTCATGCCTGTAATTCCAGCACTTTGGGAGGCCGAGGAGGGCAGATCATGAGGTCTGGAGATCAAGACCATCCTGGCTAACACGGTGAAACCCCATCTCTACTAAAGATACAAAAAGTTAGCCGGGCGTGGTGGCAGGTGCCTGTAGTCCCAGCTACTCGGGAGGCTGAGGCAGGAGAATGGTGCGAACCCAGGAGGCAGAACTTGCAGTGAGCTGAGATGGTGCCACTGCACTCCAGCCTGGGTGATAGAGTGAGACTCTGTCAAAAAAAAAAAAAAAAAGAAAAGAAAGAAGGAAAATAAAATAAAAAAAAGAAAAGAAGAGGAAGAGGGAGGAAGGAGAGAGAGAGAGGAAACAAAGAACTAAAGAAATCAAAAGGAAGAAAAAGAAAGAAAAAAAAGAAAGCAAGAAGCAGAAAGAAGAAAGAAAAGGAAAGAGAAAAGTAGAGGAAGGAAGGAAGGATGGAAGGAAGGAGAGAAGAGAGGAAAGAAATAAACAGAAAGAAAAGGAAGAAGAAGAAGGAAGGAAAAAGAAGAAGGAAAGGAAAGAAAAGAAAAGGAAAGAAAAGAAAGAAGGAGGAGGGAAGAAAGAAAGAAAGAGAGAAAGAAAGAAAGAAGAAGAAGAAAGATGGAGAAGAAAGAGGAGAGAGGAGGGAGGGAGGGAGGAAGGAAAGGAAGGAAGGAAGGAAGGAGGAAGGAAGGAAGGAAGGAGAAAGAAAGAAAGAGAGAGAGAAAGAAAAGAAAAGAAGAAAGAGAAAGAAGGAAGAAGGAAGGAAGGGAGGGAGAAGGAAAGAAGGAAGGAAGGAAGAAAGAAAGAAGAAAGAAAGAAAGAAAGAAAAGAAGAAAGAAAGAAAGAAAGAAAGAAAGAAAGAAAGAAAGAAAGAAAGAAAGAAAGAAAGAAAGAAAAAGAAATTTCTTTTATGAAATTTTCTCATAGGATTTAGGAGGCTGGCCAGCCCAAAGTCTGAAGGGTAGGCTGGCAGGCTGGAGACCTAAAGAAGTGTTAATGTTCAAGTCTGAAAGCATCTGCTTGCAGATTTCTCTCTTCCTTGATAGAAGTTTGTCTTCTTCTTTTTAAGGCCTTCAACTGATTGGATGAGCCCTACCTAAATTATGGAGGGTAATCTGCTTTACTCAAAGTCTACTGATTTTACAGTTAATCTCATCTAAAAAGTATCTTGACAACAACAATTCAGACAAGTGGTTGAGCAAATATCTGATACTGTGGCCTACCCAAGTTAATACATAAAATTAACTGTCACAGAGTCTCAATACCCATTCTTAGTTACCTAATAACTAATTAGTTGGTGCAGTTGACTCTATTAGAAATGCTACTGTGACATTTTTGATCCTTGATAGAGATAATGACGTTTTTCTAAATAAATGGTCTATTTCTTAGATTTGTTCCTTGACACACTTGAATAAGCATATTAGGCTGATTAGATGTTTACTTCATTTGGGTGGCTGGCAAGGCAAGTACTTTGAATTCTTAACCTTTAGGATTAAAATTCAGCTTCTTTCAGTGTCACTCCTGGGCAAGAAGCAGACGTCTGTATACTAAAAATTTTCTTGATGCTTTACTGGATACAACTGGGCTATTGAAATGCAACATGCTTTATATGTTTGAACTGTTCTTATAGAAGCATTCTAAACTGAATATCACGAACCAAAACTTTTCAGAAAGCTAATGACTGAAACTTTAAATAAAATCTCCCTTCCAGTCATGGAAATGAACTATAATCTGTTGGAGGATGGGTGATTCCTGGTAGTGAGAAATAAAGAGCTTATGACTTAGGTTCTTAGCTTCAATGTGTCATACCATAATAATGCTTTCATAGGAAAATATATAGTGACACATATTATCATCATTGCCTCTAAAAGGCACTCACATATGTCATTCAGTAATTTTTATTTATTTATTTCTGAGAGAGAGTCTCGCTCTGTTGCCAGGCTGGAGTGTAGTGGCGCGATCTCGGCTCACTGCAACCTCTGCCTCCCGGGTTCAAGCAATTCTCCTGCCTCAGCCTCCCGAGTAGCTGGGACTACAGACACATGCCACCATGTCCAGCTAATTTTTGAATTTTTAGTGCAGACAGGGTTTCACCATGTTGACCAGGATGGTCTCGATTTCTTGACCTTGTGATCCACACCCCTCGGCCTCTCAAAGTGCTGGGATTACAGGCATGAGCCACCACACCCAGCCTCAGTAATTTATTTTTAAATTTGTTATTATGAATAGAAAATTCAGTGGAAAAAACCTTGGGCTACTGAAATGCAACATGCTCTATATGTTGAGCTGTTCTTATAGAATAAACTGAACATCACAACTTTTTTCTTTTAGTTTATGAAAAATCACTTCCTTCTTCCACTTTGTTTTATTTTTTATTAAATGTTAATTTTTTTTTTGAGAAAGGGTCTCTCTGTGTCACCCAGCCTGGAATGCAGTAGCACTATCATCACTCCCTGCAGCCTCAAACTCTTTGGGCTCAAGGAATCCTCCCACGTTGGCCTCCTGAGTAGCTAGCACTACAAGCACATGCCGCCATGCTTGGCTATTATTTATTTATTTATTTATTTATTTATTTTTGAGACAGAGTCTCGCTCTGTCATCCAAGCTGGAATGCAGTGGAGCGATTTCGGCTCACTGTAAGCTCCCTCTCCCAGGTTCACGCCATTCTCCTGCCTCAGCCCCCCAAGTAGCTGGGGCTACAGGCACCTGCCACCATGCCAGGCTAAATTATTTTGTATTTTTAGTAGAGACAGGGTTTCACCGTGTTAACCAAGATGGTCTCAATCTCCTGACCTCGTGATCCTCCTGCCTCAGCTTCCCAAAGTGCTGGGATTACAAGCGTGAGCCACTGCGCCTGGCCTATTTTTTATTTTTTATTTTTTGTAGAAACAGGGTCTCTCTATGTTGCCTAAACTGGCTTCAAACTCCTAGGTTCAAGCAATCCACCTACCTTAGCTCCCCAAAATGCTGGGATTACAGTCAGGAGCACCGTGCCCTGTCCCTTATTCCACTTTGAATACACTGTTTGATAATAAATGTTTGTAACTTCCAAATATGTGGTGTCAAAGAGTCAATTGGTTTAGGTGTAAATTTAAAAAGAGTTAAGGAACAGGCCAACAGTTTTCTCTCATTAGACACATCTTCAACAGTATTTCTTCCTGAACATTGTCTAGCAAATATACCCCAATAGATAAACCCGAATTTCAAGGCACCAATCTATCACATCATAATCAGTAATTTTTGTACATTGCTAAAAAAAGTAAAGCATGTCAAAATCCATCTGATTTTGTGACCAGCACAGCAAGAATAAAAATTGACCTATCAGATATATGTGTCCTTGGTTTCAATAGGTTCTCTGGATCTTCCACTGTTCACCGTGATTTCTGAAATTTTCATTGCTAGTGGGACATACCACAACACTCATTTCCTATTTAGCAAATTTGGAAAGGGAAACACATTTACTTAACATGTTTCTATTAATATTTTATTCTCAATTGTTTCATTAGAGACTGAGAAGGTAAAATAAAACGAGAAGGTGGTCATTTGTGTGATAGGTGGGAATCGGAGGAAAGAGCGTGTCCTGAATTGTCCTAGACTTCAAACGTAGGGAGGACAGGTGGGTCTCTGCTTCAGTGGTGAAGAGCAAATCCTGAGTATAAAGCAAAATGATTCCAAATGCTAACTTATACAGGTTAAAAATGTGCTGTCACTTACTCTTGATAGCATGTGATGAGACAAAATACATTACCTCTGGAATCTTCCACACAAAAACCTATAAGCCCAGTCTAAACACGAGAAAAAATTATTAAAATCTCAGTACGGGACATTCTACAAAATACCTGACCAGTATTCTTCCAAACTGTCAAAGTCATTATCAACAAGGAAAGTCTAAGAAAGTGTCACAGTCCAGAGGAGCCTAAAAAGATACAATAAATAAATGTAATGTGGAATCCTAGATGGGATTCTGGAACCAAAAAAGGACTAATGACCTTAATGATAAAAATTAGGGCAATCTGAATAAACTATGGACTTGAGTTGATAATAATGTATGAACACTGGCTCATTAACTATAACAAATATGCCATGTTAAAAATAAGAAAAAGGCCGGGGGCGGTGGCTCAAGCCTGTAATCCCAGCACTTTGGGAGGCCGAGATGGGCGGATCACGAGGTCAGGAGATCGAGACCATCCTGGCTAACACAGTGAAACCCCGTCTCTACTAAAAATACAAAAAACTAGCCGGGCGAGGGCGCCTGTAGTTCCAGCTACTCGGGAGGCTGAGGCAGGAGAATGGCATAAACCCGGGAGGCGGAGCTTGCAGTGAGCTGAGATCTGGCCACTGCAGTCTAGTCCGGGGGACAGAGCGAGACTCCTCCTCAAAAAAAAAAAAAAAAAAAGAAAAACTAGGAGTGGAGTATTTGAGAACTCTGTATTATCGTCACAATTTTTCTGTAAATCTAAAACTGTTCAAAAAGCTTAGAGAACATCATATGAGCAGATTTCAGAACTAAATTGTTGACAAATTAAACTTTCATTTTTTCATTTTCTTCATTTATATATTTTGCTTCTGTTTTACCCCAATTAACTTTAGAATACTTTTAACTGATAAGAAAGGAGTTAAGCCAGTGCAGAAATTAAACTTCAGTTGTTTTCATGCATTTGTTGATTCTCAGATACTCGAAGTGGATATTAAATTTGTTACCCAATGTATAGAAGTAAAATTCTGAACTGAATTGCCTGCATCGGGATTGTCCTTGTTTTATTTTTTGTTTTGAAGCAATTGTCATTACTCCATCAACATCTTATAAGTCGGTGTGATCAGTTCTGACAATAAGACCAATAACTTCAGTGTTTTTAATCAAGCCAAATATTAGCTCACGTAATTTTCCACTTGTTGAAATAGAAGAAATTTATAATACTCCTTTTCAGTAGGGCATTTTTTCTCCTATTCAGAGTATGTTTTCATCATATTCACTTTCTCAGTTTCTAGAGTTCTTACCAAGGTTATTATGATAATATCTATATATAACTGGGTGATTCTCAATCAACTTCACAAAATAAGTCACAACAAATTGTGATTTTTTTTTTTTTTTCCCCAAATGGCTGAAGTGAAGATGAGAAATAACACAAATTAACCTAGACATATATTGTGCTTCTTCTAAAACCCCAATCTCCTTTTGCCAGAGGTTAAAATGTTGCTTGATTTAAATTTTCTTTTCCTTTTTTTCTCTCTTCAGCAGCTAACCCTTGGTGAAAATGAATAAATTAATATCACAATAATAAATATGAGTGAGAAAAGAATAATACAAAAAGGACTGGACTGTGGAGTATGTAATTCTTAATCAAACTTTGGGGCTAATAAAATTCTAAATGCAATTACATATTTAGTGACACCATATAGTTTGAGAGGTTTCAGTGAATTATCTCCATTTTGCCAAAGTGAAAACAAAGCCAGGAGTAAAGTTATTTTGTTCCACAAATATTATCAACCATATTCAGAAACTTATTTCACCTGGATCTCCTATGGTTGTACAGAGAAATCCTTAGGTAACTTTTACATTAAGTGAAGCAGTAGATCTAATCTGGAATAAATAAATATCACTTAAATCTTGTCTTGAAAGAGGCTAAATAAATGCTCAGAAACACTACAATAGTGTTCAGCAATTTTGAAAAGTGATTGAAATTATGTTCAACGGGCCGGGCGCGGTGGCTCAAGCCTGTAATCCCAGCACTTTGGGAGGCCGAGACGGGCGGATCACGAGGTCAGGAGATCGAGACCATCCTGGCTAACACGGTGAAACCCCGTCTCTACTAAAAAATACAAAAAAACTAGCCGGGCGAGGTGGCGGGCGCCTGTAGTCCCAGCTACTCGGGAGGCTGAGGCAGGAGAATGGCGTGAACCCGGGAGGCGGAGCTTGTAGTGAGCTGAGATCCGGCCACTGCACTCCAGCCTGGGCGACAGAGCGAGACTCCGTCTCAAAAAAAAAAAAAAAAAAAAAAAAAAAAAAAAAAAAAAAAAAGAAATTATGTTCAACTCAGAAATCATACTGAAGGAGCTACCAGAGTGAACAAAAATATGCAAACTCCTAAATGTACCACTGAAAAAGTGTATTTTACTCTATACACATTTGAAAATCTTTTTAAAATAAAGTGAATCCTTTGAGTTTTGAATTAACACACACAGTAAAAATGAATGTTTATTTCTCATAACTTTTATTAATATATATATTAATAAGAAAACATGCAATACAGAACCTGAAATAGAACAATTAATACAAGTTTGCTGCTGGATTACATACTGCCATCCTTGGCCATACAGTAGCCATCCTTCTTACTTCCAAAGCATGGTTAGAACTGCTTTAGGATACTGTTCATTTTCAGATACTGTATGATATCACAGAGGAGGAATCTTCCCACAATACAGACATAAATACATATTTCATAAAATTCTTAATATTTTAAGCAGGGATAGTATAAATTTCACACAGTTTACTCTTTAAAAAGTATCACTTACAATCACTAAACAATTGCCATCGATTTTTTTTTTATTTGTGCACATACATTTTTCTGAGCAGATTTTTTGTTACTGCTTCTGCTGTTGTCAACTTACACTGTTTTTAAAAATCATATTTACTAAAAGCACATGACGGTTAGTGTAAGAAAGCTACTGTGAAAGAATATTTTAAGGCCTCTGCATAAAATTGATCTGGTGTGGTAATTGGCACATAATATAGAAAGGTTCTTGTAGAAATATATTTCAGCTTCTCTTGCTCTCATGTTTTCCCGGCCAATTGGGCCAGTTGGAAACATTCAAAATAGTTTCTAATGATCATGATAAAAAGTTTACCTAAACTAACTCTGAATTTGGTTTCCAAAAAATATAAAAAAAGAAAGATAAGAAATAATAACTATAATAAAAAATATAAATCAGAACAGTATAAATAAAAGCCTAAACAAGTAGGTTTTCATAAATGTATATTAGGAACTATACACACCTTCAGTAATACCATGAGAAAGAAACAAACAAATAAAAAAAACTAATGGTGAAATATACATGTGAGTAAAACTCCCTTCATTTTCTCAGGATTGAAAAGGATTTTTTACGTGTGTGACATGATTACATTTTCAGAACGGAACAATTTGTGATTTGTTTAGTCTATTTTTTTCCCATTTAATGACTGTGTGTGATAAATATTAGTTTTGGAAGGCAGAGGCTCTTTGTAACTGTTACCATTACACAATAGCACTAACCATTTAACGATCATTATTTTCTAACCAAATTTACATAATTAAAAATAAAATGTTAAGTAACTAAATAAGACTACACAAAATTACTCTCTAAATTTATTACACTGTAGATATCATATGTAAAAGCTAATTTTTAATACACTGACACAATATTAGCTAAAACGAAGGTAAAGTTTAAGAAAAGAATGTGTATGCTCGTAGCATATAAGATACTTAGTATTTGAATACATACTCACAAGTGTGATATAATAATACCATAGCCAGAAAATCAATCACAATCTAATTGAATATGGACACAAAATAGAATAACTACTTTGATTGAACATATTATTTTCATATAAGTCATTCAGTTTGAAGTTTTAATTTCAAATCAAACGAAATCCTTTTTAAAACAGCCATTTTTTGATTGTTGGTTCGGTAAGACATTTTGCAGTTCTAGGACTACATATTCATACATCACAATAGCCACTTGTGTGCTGTGTCAACCTATACCACTGTCTATTCAGTCAAAGAAATAACTTGTAATGTGATGAAAAGATATCATCAGATCTGAAGCCCCAGAAGTTACAGGTTTCCAAGGCCAGACCTACTGGAAGCTTAGAAAGAAATGGCATAGGGGAGAATAACTGGGCTCATACCCCTTGCCTCTTTGGCTACTCTCAGCCTGCTTCCATTCAAAGCCTCTCTGGTAAAAACCAAGAAGAGGGTGCCCAGTCATTTAATATTCTAAACACAGTCTAAGTCTGATTATAAAATCAGAGTTAGAAAGGGTAATAAAAGCGTATTGGTTCATTCCTATATCTATAGGAAAGGTGTCAAAACTTCACAACACAAGTTTCCAGATACGAGGATTTAAGAACCTCCCTAGTAACTCAATAAATTCTAACATCAGAAAAAAATCCCAAATATCCAACTTTGGGTCCTATTTGATTTTCATTAACATAGATAGTAACCATTGAGATGCCTGACAAGCTATTTAATAATCTTTCAGCCTCTTCTTTTTATCCTTTAAATGTGTGTGTGTGTGTGTGTGTGTATAGATCGTAAGAAAACTAAAGGTCTGCACAGAGAAAATGTGAAAATAATTAAAATACAAAAAAAAATCTCACTCACATCATCTTTGCAGGTATTTGAGGCAAAAATATGTTCTAAAATCTACTGGAAGCACTGACTTTTGTCACTATTGGTTCTTTTCTTAATCTTCGCCACGTTTAAAATTTTCAACATCAACAACAATAACAAAAATATCAACACATTTGTATGATAATAATTTAATAAACTTCCAAATATCATCAGTCCTTCAGGATTCACATGCACCTGGAAAGCCACTAGGCTCCAAATCCCTTGGAACATTAACACAAAGGATAAAATAAATTAATTAATTTTATTAATCAAACTCTGATAGTTAAGAGTTAAGAAGTTATTCTGCACACCCAATAAAATGTGATTTAAGGAGCTTTACAATGGATGGGAATAATCTATATTCTGAAAACGCTACTTAATCTGCTAGACACATGAAAAGAAGCTTTCTCAACACTCAGTGGAAATCCTCACCAATGAAATTATGCAATTACCACAGTTTATGTTACAAAATTTACACATAGTTTAAACATAAATTAAATATCAAGTTACACGTTAGAAAATCTATGTCTAATTTAATCAATAGGAGATATTGACTCCCCCACTCCCCGAGCGCCCCCGTTAAACATCAATTGTCTCTTGGTTTAGTGTTACACTGAAACAAGGTATTTTCTCAGTTTTGCTATGGAAGAAAATTAAGTTGATGGTGTTTCTGTAAATTTATAAAATGTGCACATAGAAGATAATGGCCAGTTAAGAGATAAAAGAAGGAAATAAAGAACAGACAAGAGAAAAAAACTAATGTTTTCTATGAATAATACTGTTTCTTTGCTTAGAAGAACATATTTTATTTCATATATGAGATTTTGATGGTTTTTGTTGTGTGTGTGTTTTTCCGGTATTTCTTGTTGAATAAGGCACAAGCAGTTGCCTTATTTCTCCCTCTGTATTTTTCCTTAAAATTCTATGTTTGATGTAGATTTATAATTACATTTCTTGAAAAGTTCCTTCCTGATATTCTTGTTGTTATTAGTGGTTTTCTTCAGTAAGTTGAGCTAGAATAACAAAAATCCCTTAGTCTTATAGATTTAGTATATGGTTTTATCTACAGTTATATGTATTTGTTATTTTTACTGAACACCCTTTGGTAACAGCCTGTTGAGCTGTCAAATCAACATTTAAATCTTCCTGAGTTTCTCCACAAAATAGTAGTTTACCGTCAATATTGTAAGTGACTCGTGCTTTGAATGCATCCACCTCCTTTTAATTTTCTAGACTGTTACATATAAATTCCCAGAAGTAAAGATCCAAGTAATAATGGACTACAGGCTTAAAATGGCAGATACAGTTTTATTTCTGATGTACTTTACACTAAACTATTAAAGTAAAAAGAGGCCCATTTTAGCAAATAGTTGCCTAATTTGGGCAGTTATTGCACTTCTGTGTCTCGACCTCTACTAAAGAGTAGAGAAATAGGTTGTAGATCTAGATCTGTACAGTTTATATATATTCTTTATTGAAAATGTATATACAAATTATATCAACAATATAGTACTGGAATAAGGTAGAAAACGTGAAAGCAGAGAGAGAGACACACAACAAGCGGTATTTACACTACCTACTGTGTATTTTGAAGGGAGACTCACTAACAACAACAACAGCAAAAAAAAAAAAAAAAAACAAACAAACCTGAAAACAACAAACAAAAATCAAACAGAAAGCCCAAAAAAAGGCTAGAGTATGTACACCTTTTAACATTATTTGAACAAAAGTTTAGATAAACTAAAGGTAAACTTAGAAAATAAGATATTTCTAGGCTTTCCATTTGCTACATACTGGTTCCACACAATCAGCATGGAAAAAAATCAGTAATATTGCACATGATGATAAAAATAACAAAAAATACTGTACATCAGAAATAGTATGCTCCGTCATGATAAGCCTTACTGTACAAGGGGATGCAAATTGTTAAATTCCTTTTCTTTTTAAATACACATTCTGAATTAAACAAATTGCAATTTTTTGGTTAACTTTTGACTAAGGGTCTAGCTCTAGACTTATTCCGGTATCTGTTTCTATTTACATAGCTATTTACAAATCTGATAATCAGAATACTCATTGAAATTGTATCTTAAATTTTGACTACATACATCTTTTCTGAAAATTTGAAGTAATTATTTTAGCTTTACAAGGGATGTTCCTCCATAATGGGGGAATCACCTTTGGAGGGTCTGGCCTGTTGGCGTGGAGTGAAGGTTGTCAAAGGAATTACTTTAATTGAATCATCACTGGGATGAAGTCTCTCAGACATCGTGTAAAACTGAGATGTCGCACTACCTTGCACTCCCTGATCAACAGAGCATAGTCCATCAGCACCTTGCACCCAACCTTGCTGCAAACTGACTGATGATTGGGCCTGGCTGCGATGGAGGGCAGTAACCTGGGGCAGAGGAGAGCTGTGGCAGATTGCAGCAGCCTGTGCTAAAGGAGGGCTGTAGCAGAGGGCTGAGGCCTGTGCTGATGGTGGGCTGTGGCGAAGTGCAGTAGCCTGCACTAGAGGAGGACTATGGTGGAGAGCAGAGATCTGTATTGGTGGAGGGCTGTGGCACAATGCGATGGTCTGTGTCACTGGAGGGCTGTGGCAGAGAGCAATGGTCTGTGTCACTGGTGGGCTGTGGTGGTGAGTAGAGGCCTGTGACAGTGGTGGGCTGTGGCGTAGAGCAGAGGCCTGTGCTTGCGAAGAGCTGGAATCATTCAGAGACGCTGGCATCCAGCAGGCATCAGAATGGCCATAGATGAGACATTCTTGAGTGCAGTTGTCGGAGGCCTCTTCCACAGTTGGTTGAACAGTTATTTCTGCAGCTGTTGGGGTGAGGAAACAAATAATAAAATTTATATTTCAAAGGCGTATTTTTATTAGCTACTTAAATGACATTGTGACAAAAAAAGGTAACAACCTATATACAAATGCATTACAGACTTCCATTATTTATAGAGTTGGTATTTTTATTTGTCAATAATTCTTAGGGAAGTATAAATGACTTGGAGTGGGTGGATGAGGTCTCGTTATCATAACTGGGATCCTTTGGCCCTAGTATCCCAAATGTAGGTACTTTTTATTGTATCTGTGACCCTCAAGGAAACTATGATCATTCATCTATACATGTAAGTCAGCTGAAATATGGTTTCTAACTAGTGCTGAGAGAGGACATAAAAGCAAAATGAATTGGAAAACAAATTATAAGAATATATAATGAATTAATTAGAGCTAAAAATAGTTAGCTAAGAATAAATTACACACATTTGGATATGTAGTTTATTGAACTCTAAGATATGCCTTAGTTTCAAGAATAAAATATAGTCATAATTATTTCAAAGATAATTAATTTCTGTGCTCTTCATTTTCTGAAATCATCATAAAATAGAGGTTAGCAACATAATAAACTAGAGATCCAAGTACTTAGCTGTAAACTATAATAGTTTGTAATACTCTTTTTGTGAAATTTTTGTATAGTCTTCAAATGTCAATAGATATCAAACATCAATAAAAATATTATACAAATTTTAGTAAAATAAAGATGGAGTTACTATATCTATATAAAGTTTACTTGAGAGGAAGAAATGCTATCCAGTATAAAGAAATACATTATATGACAATAAAAAGATCAATTTTCCAAGAAGGCATATCAATCCTGTGTGTTACAACAGCGCTTCAAAATACAAGAAGCAAAATAAACTAGAAATGAAAGGAGAAATAGACATATCCACAGCCATAATTGGAGACTACACTACTCCTTAGAACTTGATGGAAAAAATAGAAAATCAGTAAACACATAGAAGACTTGAGCAATATTATCAACCAACTAGATCAAAATTTATATTAGTAGAACTATTCAATTTTAGCAAGTTAGAAACAGGGGACTATCTTCAAATTGACATGCAGGTTCTACAAAAAGATAACAGCTGACATTATATTTAAAGGTTAAATATTGAATACTTTTCCCCAAAAATCACAAACAGTAAGGTTGATACCACTCCTATTTGACATAATATTGTAAGTTCTAGCCAATGAAATAAAGCAAGAAAAAGAAATGAAAGACATATCTTTGAAAACAAACAACACTGTATCTATTCACAGACACATTTAGATATATATGTAACAAAATGTGTGTGGTATCTGTGTGCTTAAAATAAAAAAATGATAAAAAATAAAGAAAATCTAAATAAGTGGAGAGATATACCATGTTCATAGCTTGGAATACTCAATATTGTTATCATGTCAGTGGTCCCATAATTGATCTGTAAACTCAACATAATCTAAATAAAAAGGAAATCCTAGATGGATTTTCTGTTTTTGTAGATATCAACAAGCTGATGCTATAATTTATAGGGAAAGGTAAAGGAATTAGATTAGTCAACGAATTTTGATTTAAAAAAACCTATTTGTGGACTCACATGATCTGATTTCAAGATTTACTGTAACATGTACCTAATCATTACAATGTAATATTAGCAAAATAATAAATACAAAATGATTAATGAAAATAGAATAATCAGTCCAGAAATAGATCCACAAACATATAAAGTTATTTTCTACGAAGGTCTGAATTCAATGGCTAAAGTATAGACTTTTCAACAAGTGCCAATAGAATGATTATAGATTATAAGCAGAAAATTAAAACTTGACCCACATCTTTAATCTTATACAATAATTAACCTGGACTCAATAAAAAGTCTAAATGTAAAATGTAAAACTATACAACTTCTATTATAAAATATTGGAGAAAATCTTTGTGACTATGAGTTAGGTAGCATTCTTAACTACAACATCAAAAGCACAATTTATTTTTAAAAATCCGCTAAGTTGAGCTTATTTGTAATTAAAAATATTTACTTTGCAAAAGGCAATGTGAATGAATGAAAAGGCAAGCCACAGACTGTGTAAAAATATTGGCAAATCACATTTCTGACAAGGGAGCTGTATATTTTAAAAAGGATGTAAACTAACAATAGATTTTTTTTTCCAAGATGACTGATTGAATCCTTTTATCATGCCTCAATGACTTGGAAATAGCAAGATAGTGCATAATGATCAACTTTGTGAGCTTTAATTCAAGAAGAAAAATGAGAATCCACCAGTATTGTGAAGGGTGCCCTAGGCCCCAGGGAGGGGGACATGGGCAAACAGTCCTTGTGATGGCATCCAGCTGATAAAAGTAAGTGAAGCCTCAGTACATGAGAGAGACAGAGAGCCTCCCTCTGTGACTCACCTTTCTACTGGGGATCTGAGCAACCCAAGAGGAGGGAGAATATTTTGTTGTTTAAAGTCCTGGTGCTAACTTGGGGAGAGGCTTGGAGACTTGTGAGGGAAAAACACCAGGAAAAACTACAGATATTTGCCCAGGCCAAGGACTGAGAGCAGAATGCTGTTTTTAATCCAGGCACATACAAAATCAGCCATTCCTTTGAGACATAGCAGCATGGCCGTGCAGGTATCTTAGTCTCAGGACAGAGATTGGAACACCTGCTCTGGAGCCGGGTAGGGGCTTCCATAGCCAGAATTGTAGAAAGCCCCACAGCAGTAGGCACCAGAATTGTACACTCCCCTGTTGAAGCCCTGGGGCAGGAGAAGAGCTGCTATAGCTGTGTTTTCTCCTGGGGGATGAGTCTTTCATTCAAGGCCAGCTGGCAACCTGAAACTGACTTGCATATGCCATTAATGGGTGCCACAGCATGCTCCCCTGAGATTGTGGTATAGCAAGGCCCTCTCCGCTCCACCTCCATGGAGAAATCCAAGATTTGGAGCACCCACTTGCTTGAATCAGCAATCTGAGTTGCCCCACTCTTCATGGACATAAATTGTGGTATGGCAGGCACTTTGCACTCAGTGCTCAAACGGATCTCCAGGTGTTTGAAGCACTTCCTCACCTGGATCAACAGCCTTAGCTGCCCCTATTTCTCTCCATAGATGGTGGTGCAGTGGGGCTTTCATCACAACACATGCAGACAGATCTCCAGGAATTTGGAGTACTTGCTCACATGGACTAGTAGCCTGAGCAATGCTGCCCTTGCTGGCCATAGATCATGATACAGTCAAGCCCTCTACACTTTATGCCCAGGTAGATCTTCAGACATTCAGATAACCCACTCATCTGGTTCAGCAACCTGGAGCTGCTCCACCCCTACCGTGCAGAGATCTCGGTGAAGGGTGGTTCTCTCTGCTTCACAAACATCTCTCTCTGCTCCACACCCAGGCATATCTCCAGGCATGTGGAGCACTTGCTCTCCTGGATTAGGAATTTAGGCCTCCCCTAATCCCTGTCCAGAGAACTTGGGGCTGAGGAGATTTCCCAGCTCCATGCTTAGGCACACTTTTGGGTGTTTAGTGGCTGTCCACTGGATCCTTGCTAAGTGCTGGTGTTTGTGCCTGACATCAGGGGACATTTTGGCAGGCCATGCCCACCGTGGACCTGCCCTAAGATAGGGCTGAGCAAGGAGCTCAGACAACTGTACACTCTACATATCAGCCCATTGCCTAAGATGAGAGAGAGCTTCTCCCAGTAAACAAGGATCATGTATATGCCCAGCCACATCAGGTACAGCCGGCTCTCACCCGTAAGTACCATGTACAGACTTGTAGGTTGAACTACACACACCAATATAAAACCTGCCAAAGAAACTACATAGGGTTACAGAAGCAAAGACAAGTGACCACACCCAGCATTCACTACAGTCACACCCTGTAGGGAGGAGAGGAAAGGGAAAGGGAAAGAAAAAAATAATGTTATACTGAAATTAAAAAAAAAGAAAATATTCTACTAACACAAAATTACAAAAATTAGAAGTGCCAACATTCTCAGATGAGAAGAAACCAGTGCAAGAATTCTAGCACTATGAAAAATATGAATGCAGTGACATCACCATAGAATTGCAGTATCCCTCCACCAAAGGTCCTTAACCAAAATGTAAAAGCAGAAATGACATAAAGAATTCAAAGCATGGATTTCAAGGAAGCTCAGTGAGATCCAAGACAAGCTGAAAATGAACACAAAGAACTTCTAAAGCAATCCAGGAAATAAAGAAAGAGATAAACATCTTGAAAGAAAGCAATCAGAACTTCTGGATTTGAAAAACTAACTTAAGGAATTAAAAAAATACAATTGAAAGCTTTATCAATAGACTGTATCAAGCAGAAGAAATAATTTCAGAGCTTAAAGACCAGTATTTTGAAATAGCATAGCCAGATAAAAATAAAGAAGGAAAGAATTTTAAGAAATAAGCAATGTTTTTGAGCAATATTAGATGATGTAAAGTGAAGAAACCTACAAATTACTGGCATCGCAGAGGAAGAAGCAGACAATGTAGGTAACTTGGAAAACAATATTTGAGGTAATAATTTAATAAATGTTCTCTGATCTTGCTAGAGAGACAGATATCTACATTCAAAAATTCCAGAGAACATCTGAGGGATATCATACAAAATGAGTATCACCAAAGCATATAGTCACAAGACTGTCCAAGGTTAACACTTAAAAAAAAAAAAATTAAAGGCAACTAGAGAAAAAACGTCAGATCACATACAAATGAACCCCATCAGGCTAACATGAACTTCTTAACAGAAACCTTACAAGCTAACAGAAATTGGGGGCCAAGTTTTAATATTCTTAAAAATAAGAAATTACAACCAGGAATTTTATATCTCACCAAACTATGTGTCATAGGCAAAGGAGAAATAAACCATTTTACAGACAAGCAAGCCCTGAGAAACTTTGTTACCAGTAGGCCAGTCTTACAAGAGATTATTGAGAAAGTTCTAAACATGGAAATCTTACCAGCCACCAGAAAAACAAACTTAAATGCATAGCCCAAAGAACCTATAAAGCAACCACAAAATAGGAAACACAAAGCAACCAGCTAACAACTTCATGATAGGATTAATACCTCAGATATCAATAATAACCTTGAATTTAAATAGCCTGAAGGTCCAATTTAAAAGATACGGAGAACAAGCTGCATTAAAAAGCCCTATCAGTCTGCTGTCTTCCACAGACCCAACACACATGCATAAACATCCATAGACTCAAAGTAAAGATCTAGAGAAGATCTACAATGGCAACAGGACACAGAACAGGGATTGCTATTCTTATATCAGATAAAACACAGTTAAAGCAATAACAAAAAAAAGGGTATTACACAATGGTTAAGTGTTCAATTCAACAAGATTTAACTATACACATACATTTGCACCCAGTATTGGAGGGTTTTCTTCTTATAAAACAAGTTTTTCTTGGTCTACAAAAAGACTTAGAAAGTCACACAATGATACTGGGGGATATCAACATCCCACTGACAGCATTAGGCAGATCATCAAGACAGAAAACTAACAAAGAAATTCTGAACTTGAATTTGACACTTAACCAGTTGAACCTAATAAACAAGCACAGAATACTCTACCCTATATACATGTATATACAAAATATACCTTCTTCTCATCTGCACATTGAGCATCACTAAGGTTGACCACATCTTTGGCCATAAAGCAAGTCTCAATAAATTTTAAAAAAATTGAAATCATACACACCATTGAAAAAATAAATAAGATTGACAGGCTACTAGCTAGATTAACAGGAGAAGATCCAAATAGGCACTGTCACAATAGACAAAGGTGACATTACAACTGATCCCACAAGAATTCAGAAGCTCCTCAGAAAATATAAACACCTCTGTGCACACAAAATAGAAAATTGAGAGGAAATAGAGAAATTGCTGGAAGCACACAATCGCCCAAGTTTGAATCAGGAAGTGATTGAAACTGTGAACAGATCAATGCTGAGTTTTGAGACTGAATCAGTAACTTTAAAAACTACCAAACAAACAAACCAAAAACAAAACCCAGACCAGATGGATTAACAGCCAAATTGTACCAGACATATAGAAAAGACATGTTACCAATGCTACTGAAACTATTAAAAAAAAAAAAAAACTTTTGAGTAGTAGGGACTTCTCCTTAACTCCTTCTATGAGGCCAGCATCATCCTGATACCAAAACCTGGCAAAGACACAACAAAAATGAAAATTATATGCCAATATCTCTGATTAACAAAGACACAAAAATTGTCAAAAAAAAAAAAATACTAGGAAACTGAATCCAACAGCATTTCAAAACATTAATTGACCGTGATGACTGTGATCAAGTAGGCTTCATTCTTGGGATGCAAGGTTGGTTCAACATATGCAAATCAATAAATGTGATTCATGCATAAACAGAAGTAAATTTCAAAAGACATGTGATCATCTCAATAGACCCAGAAATGACTTTTGATAAAATCCAGCACCTCTTCATGATAAAAACTTTCAAATGTTAGGCACTGAAGGAACACACCTTAAAGTGATAAGAGTCATCTATGACAAACCCACAGCCAACATCATACTAAACAAGCAAAAACTAGAAGCATTCTTTTGAAAACTAGAATAAGACAAGGATGTCCACCTTCAGCACTTCTATTCAACACAGTACTGGAAGTGCTAGATTAAGAAATCAGGAAAGATAAAGAATTAAAGACATCTAATTAGGAAAAGAATATGATAACCTATCTCTATTCATGGCCAGTAGGATTCAATATGTAGAAAACCCTAAAGAACATTGAAAGGCTCCCGGAACACAAAAGATTCAGCAAAGTTTCAGCATACAATATCAATGTGCAAAAAGTAGTAGAATTTCTATACATTAATAATATAAAGCTGAGTGCTGGATCAAGAATAGAATTTTATTTGCAATAGCCAAAAAAAAAAAAAAAAAAAAAAGCAGGAATACATCTAACCAAGGCAGCAAGAGGTTTGTACAAGAAGAACTACAAAACATTGCTAAAAGAAATCATAGATGACACAAACAAATGCAAAAGTATCCTATGCTCATGGATTAGAAGAATAAACATAAAATGACCATACTACCCAAAGCAAAATACAGATTCAACTCTCTTCCTATCAAACTACCGAAGTCATTTTTCTAGAATTTGGGAAAAAAAATTGTTCTAAAATTTATATGGAACCATGAAATAAGCCAAATAGCCAAAGTAATCCTAAGCAAAAAGAACAAAGCTGGAAGCATCCCATTATCTGATTTCAAACTGTACTATAAGGCTACAGTAACAAAAAGAGGATGGGGCCGGGCGCGGTGGCTCAAGCCTGTAATCCCAGCACTTTGGGAGGCCGAGACGGGCGGATCACGAGGTCAGGAGATCGAGACCATCCTGGCGAATACGGTGAAACCCCGTCTCTACTAAAAAATACAAAAAACTAGCCGGGCGAGGTGGCGGGCGCCTGTAGTCCCAGCTACTCGGGAGGCTGAGGCAGGAGAATGACGTAAACCCGGGAGGCGGAGCTTGCAGTGAGCTGAGATCCAGCCACTGCACTCCAGCCCGGGCTAGAGTGAGACTCCGTCTCAAAAAAAAAAAAAAAAAAAAAAAAAAAAAAAAAAAAAAAAAACAAAAAGAGGATGGTACTGATACAAAAGCAAACACATAGACCAATGGAACAGAAATAGAGAACCCAGAAATAAAGTTGCACACCTACAGCCATCTAATATTTGACAAAGTTGACAAAATTAAGCAGTGGAGAAAGCACTTTCTATTCAAGAAATTGTGCTGGGACAGTCTAGCCACATGTAGAAGAATGAAACTGGAACCCTACCTATCACCATATACAAAAATTAACCTAGGATGAATTAAAGATTTAAATGTGAGACCAATAACTGTAAGAATTCTAGAAGGAACCATATGAAACACCATTCTGGACATCAGCCTTGGCAAAGAATTTATGACTAAATCCTTACAAGCAATTGCAACAAAAACAAAAATTGACAAATGGGACTTGATTAAACTAAAGAGCTTCTGCAAAGCAAAATAAGCTATCAACTGGGCAAACAGACAACCTATAGAATGGGAGAAGATATTCCCAAAGTATACATTCAGCAAAGGTCTACTATCTAGAATCTACAGAGAACTTAAACAAACAACATGCAAGAAACAAAAGCCTTCATTCAAAAGTGGGCAAAAAATATAAACAGACACTTCTCAAAAGAAGACATACAAGGAGTCAACAAACATATGACAAAATATTCCTCATCACTCTTCACCAGATAAATGCAAATCAAAACCACAAGGAGAATCTATCTCACACCAGTCAGAATAGCTATTATTAAAAAGCCAAAAAACAACAGATGTTTACAAGGTTGTGGAGAAAAGATAATTTTTATACACTGTTGGTGAGAATGTAAATTAATTCAGCCTTTGTGGAGAGCATTTTGAAGATTTCTCAAAGAACACAAAACAGAATTACCATTCAACCCGGAAACTCTCATTACTGGGTATTATCTCCAAAAGAAAACAAATTATTCTACCAAAAAGACACATGCACTTGCATGTTGACACAGTACTATTCACAATAGCAAAGACATGGAGTCAACTTAGGTGTCCATCAATGGTGGATTAGATTTCTTTCTTTCTTTTTTTTTTTTTTGAGACAGAGTCTCACTCTGTCACCCAGGCTGGAGTGCAGTGGCGGATCTCAGCTCACTGCAGGCTCCACCTCCCAGGTTTAGGCCATTCTCCTGTCTCAGCCTCCCGAGTAGCTGGGACTACAGGCGCCCGCCACCTTGCCCGGCTGTTTTTTTTTTTTTTTTTTGTATTTTTTAGTAGAGACGGGGTTTCACCGTGTTCGCCAGGATGGTCTCGATCTCCTGACCTCGTGATCCGCCCGTCTCGGCCTCCCAAAGTGCTGGGATTACAGGCTTGAGCCACCGCGCACGGCCAGATTTCTTATATATAGCACATGTATATCATAGGATATACGCAGTTTTTAAAAGAACAAACTATGTTATTTGCAGCAACATGGACGCAGCTGGAGGCTATTATCCTAAGCAAATTAACACGGGAACAGAAAGCCAAATATCACATGTTCTCCCTTACAAGTGGAAGCTAAACATTGTGTACTCATGGAAATAAAGACGGCAACAATAGACACTGAAGAGTATTAGAAGGGAGAGAAGGGGGAGAAAGGGTTGAACAACTATGAATATGATGGGATTATTCATACCCAAAACCTCAGCATCACACAATATACCCGGGTAACAAATACGCACATATACCCCCAGAATCAAACATAATAGTTGAAATTTTAAAAACTAAAAAATAACAATAAGAAAATAAAGAACTCAATTTAAAAACTGGCAAAAGATCTGTATAGACTATCAAGGAAGATATGAATATGTCAGATAAGCATATAATTAGAGGCTCAGCACAGTCAGACATTAAAGAAATACAAATTTAAAATACAAAGAGATACTATTCTATTTGAGTGATTAAAAGAAAAAACTAAAAATACCAAGTGCTGGTAAGTATTCAAACATCTAGAATCTTCAATTAATGCTGCTGCTGACACAGAATGGCACAGGGAATTTAGATAACAGTTTGTCAACTTCCTATAAAGCTAAACATATACTTGAAAAACAAAAACAGATAAAAAACAGCAATCCCAGTCCTGCATATTGATGCAAAATATTTGAAAACTTATGTTATCGTAGAAATTTATATGTGCAAGTTAAATAGCATTATTAATAATCACCAAAATGTAGAAACGACCCTTACTGTCTTTCAGCTGGTAAAAGAATGAACTGTGTCATAGCCATACACTGAAATACTACTCAACGATAGAAACAAGCATATTGATTCTTAGAGCAACATGGATGAATCTCAAATGAATTTTGCTAAATGAAAGAAGCCATAATCAACAGTCTACATCGTGTATAGTTCCTATTATATAACATTCTGGAAATGGCAAGCTTATAGGGATGAAAAACATATAGGTGACTGTCAGGAGCTGGGAATTCAGGTAATGTTGACTAGCAGAGCAACACAAAGAAATTTTGGGAGTAATGAAAGTGCTCTCTATATGAAAATGGTGATGGATACATGATTATATGCATTTGTCAAAACTAGTAGAACTACAGAACATGAGTGAATTTTATTGTGTGAAAATATAAAAAACAGCAATGAGTGTTTCCAACTGCTGACAAATTGTACTTTTTATAATTTACTTTTGCCTCCTTTATTCAATTCAGAATTATTTTTTCCAGAAAAATATTCTAATCAAATTAAATAGTATTGGAGCCAAATAATACATGCTTCTTTGTGGACTCACTGCTTGAAATATTTTTAATACAAAGTTATCAAATTCAAAACATAATTTTGAAAATAATGTGTGGAAATATTTAAAAACATAAGAATATCATACTTATTTACAGAAACTAAGGACAAACTATAATGCAAAGGTTTTCTAAGACATTTAGCCTCATACATTTTCTACCTTCACAAAGCTAGAAAAATGACAATGATTTCTGTTTAGGTGTATGGTACTAAGAGAAGAGCAGAGCAGGAAGGAAGAATTTCGGTTTTTTTAGAGGAAGAAACTGTCCATATAATCCTCACTATTTTCTTAACTTTGGATTGCAACTACTAGTTAATTTCAAATAACTTCATAAATGATTGGTATAATTTGTTTTCACACTTAGGTCTCCAGAAAAGAAAAAGAAAAACATTATCTTTTTCTTCTCTCCGAACATGTGTGCTTCCTGAGTGATAATGACAATTGAAATTTTTGTGCGTAATTTTAAAAACTAAAAATAGAGATTCAATTTCTTACAGAGTCCAGTAACTGTCATTATCCTATCATTCTTAGTACCAAAAAATAGGATGTAAAATAAGTTATAGTAAGACTAATAGCTCCTCATTAGATAACCATTTATCTTTCTTTATTTAGAGCTCACTTAAAATAAACGTGTCCCTAGGAGATTAACGTTTAAAATGTTCTATATTTTTGCACAATTATATTTGAGAAACAGTTGGGAATATAGAGTTTTATATATTTCAGATAGTATTAAACCATAATCTCAGGCATGAAAATACATGAACACACATATAACGTTACTTTCAAACAAAATTTAATCTCCTGGTCGTCAGAAAAGCAATTTATCTGGTAGCCTGAAATTTCACAAAAAATAATACATCATAGTTTCAACATCGAGCTTCTAGCCTATTTGTGATGAGGAAATTGAAGCAAAGTCATTTTCACTGGAAAATGATATAATTTATAATTATTCCTTTTTAACAATTTTTTTGAGATATAGTTTATACCTTAAAATTCACCCATTTAAAATGGGAAATTCAGTGGTTTTTAGTATATTCACAGTATTGTGCAACCATCTCAATTCTGGGACATCTTTATCACTTCAAAAAGAAACTATTAGCAGACACTGCCCATTTCCCGTCAAACTACAGAGCCCTAAGCAATCTCTAATCTACTTTCTGTCTCAATAGATTTGCCTGTACTATACATATAATAGAAATGCAGTCCTTTATTCAGACAGTTTGGTAAGTGGTCTGTTGTATTTAGCATAATGTTTCTGAATTTCATTCATGTTGTACTATGTATCAGTACTTCAGTTCTTTTTTACTACCCAAGATTATCTTTTACAAGGATATGCTACTTTTTATTTATCCATTCATCAGATCATGGACATTTGGGTTGTTTTTATCTTTTGGCTATCATGAACAATGCTTTTATTAACATTTATGTAAAAGTTTGTGTGCTGGGTCATATGCCAACTCTGTTTACCATTTGAGAAGCTGCCAAATTGTTTTCCAAATTGGGTGCACTATTTTACATAAACACCAGAAATGCATGAATGTTCCCATCTCCCTTTGCACTTACCAGCATTGGTTATTATGTGTCTTTTTTATTACAGCAATCTTAGGAGTAAGAAGTGCTATCTCATTGTGATTTAGATTTGCATATCCCTAACTGCTAATGAAGTTAAATATTTTTTGATATACTTACTAGTCATTTGTTTTTATTCTTCGGAAATATATGCCTATTTGTATTTTTTACCCATTTAAAAATTATATCTTATGCATTACTATTGTTGGATTTTACAAGTTCTTTTTATGGTCTAAATATAAGACCTTTATAAGATACAATTTACAAATATTTTCTCACATTCTGTGGTTTGTCTTTTCACTTTCTTGATCATATCCTTTGACGTACAAAGTTTTGAAGTTGATGAAGTATAATGTATTGTTTTTGTTGTTGCTTGTACTTTTAGTGTCAGATGTAAGAAAATTTTGCTTAATGCAAAGTCATAAAGGTTTACTCCTGAGTTTTCTAATAGTTTTATAGTTTCTGTTCTCAGATTAAGGTCAATGATCCATTTGGAGTGGTTATTTCTATGCATTTTGTAAGGAAGTATCTAAAAAGTATCCTTTTGCATGTGGATATCCAGTAATCCCAGTGCCACCTGTGGAAAGACTATTCTTTATTGACTTTAATTGGCTGAAAATCAATTGTCCATAAATATGAGGGTTTATTTATGGACTGTTAGTTCTATTACATGCATATATATTTCCTTAGGTCAGTATCACACTAGCTTGATTGCTATTGGTTTGCGGAAAGTTTTAAAATTGAAAAGGCTTAGTTATCCAACTTTCTTCTTATTTTTCACAATGATTTTGGCTAATCTAGTTCTCTTAAATTCCCATGGTTTTAGGATCAGTGTCTTATTTCTGCAAAATTCAAGTTGAATTGTGTCAAATATGAAGATCAATTTGTGAGGGACTGTATCTTATAATATTGTCTTACAAATTAAGAACATGGGATGTCTTTTCACTTATTTAGACTATTCATTTCTTTCACCAATAGTTTAGAATTTTTAAAGGATAAGACGTACTTTTGTTACATTTATTTCTAAATATTTTATTCATTTTATTCTACTGTAAATGAGATTTTCTTAATTTTTTAAGAAATGTTTAACGCTAGAATATAGAAATACACTCAACTTTTAATACATTGCTCTTATACCTTGAAGCACTGCTAAAGTATTAGTTTTAAAAAGTTTTTAATAGATTTCTTAAGATTTTCTGTATAATAAACTCATATCATCTTCAAATAGAGATAATTTTACGTTTTTCTTTGCAATCTGGATATTTTTGTATCTTTTTTTTTTTTTTTTTTTTTTTTTGCCTAGTTACCTGTGGTAAAACATCCAGTACAATGTTTAATGTTTAATAGAAGTGGTAAATATGGACATCCTATGTCTTGTTTCTGATCTTATGGGAAAAGCATTGAGTATTTCACCATTAAATGTTTTGTAATTTCTCTTGTTGTTTCTTCTTTAACCAATTTATTACTTAGGAAGATCTTGTTTAATTTCTATATACTTGTTAATTTTCCAAATTTCTTTTGCTATTCATTTCTAATTTTCTTTCCTTTTGATCAGAAGACATATTCTGGATGAGTTCAATCTTTTCAATTATTGAGACTTCTTTTATAGCCTACCATGTAGTCTATCCTGGAAAATCATGCCTGTGTACTTTCAGAGTCTATGTATTCTGCTCTTGTAGTTGGATACATGTCTGTTAGGTCTAGTTGGGCTAGAGTGCTGCTTGAGTCTTCTGTTTATTGATCTACTGCCTAGTTGTTCTATTATTGAAAAAGGAATTTATAAATATCTGACTATTATTGAAGTGTCTATTTCTCTCTTCAATTCTGTCAAATTTGCTCCACGAATTTGGTGGCACTGGAGTTAGGTGCATATATGTTTGTAGTATTATTATTTTCTGATAGTTTGACCATTTTTTTTATGATAAAATGTTCCTCTTTATTTCTGGTAACATATTTTAAAGTCTTTTGTTGCCAGATATTAGTGTAGTCACTTCCGCTTTCTCATGATTCTTACTTACATAGTATAATGTTTTTCCGTAATTTTACATTCAGTGCATTTGTATCTTTGAATCTGGAGTGTGTGTACTGTAGAAATATATTCAGATCTTATTTTGTAGTCTATCTGACACTGTTCGCCTTGTTTTAAGTTGTTTAATCCATTTACTTTGTTATTAATATCATGAACTGATATCTGCCATTTTTCTTTTTATTTTCTATAAGTTTCATGGTTTCCCCCTGTTTCTCCTTGCAGTTTTCTTTTGCATTAGGTGAACACATTCTAGTGTAATATTTTAATGCCTTAATGATATTTTTCACAATACATGTGTGGGTATGTATACGTGTGTGTATGTGTGTATGAGTGCTATTCTCTTAGTGTCTAGTGCTTGAATCTTAATTTATCAGAGTTGCTTTTGACTTAATGTAAGTTAATTCCATGGGACATAGAGATATTACTCCTATATACCTATATTTACTATTTACTTTTCTGTAAATATGTGTAAAAAATTCAATAACCACATTGCTATAATTATTAATTTATATATTTTAATGAAGCTGATAACAGGAGAGTAGTACATAATTATAAATTATATTTTATTAACCTTTCTATTTTACAATTTTGTTCTTTTCTTTTTCTTTTTCTGTGAATTCTAGTTATGATCTGGTATCATTTCCTTACTCCAATGCTTTGCTTCTACCTATCTTCGTGCTAAAGTTGTAATTATGTGCTATTATTATATACGACATTTTTATATGTTATAAACCAACAACAAAATTATATATAATTGTATATATATAATTATATATGTATATATCTTATCGTATACAATTGTTTATATATAGATGTATATGTACATATCTTGTTTTATACAAGGGTTTTGCAAATTCATTAAGAGGAGAAAAAGAAAAAAACATAAAATTATACTGTCTTTTACATTTACCTACATCATTTCTTTTACTGCCAATATTGTGTTTTTTAATGTGATTTCAAATTACTATCTTGAGTCTCTGACTTTTAGCCTGAAGAATTTCCTTTAGTATTTTATGTAACATGGATATGCTAGCAATAAATTTTCTCAATATTTGTTTGCCTAGGAAGGTTTGTATTTCATTTCTGACAAATATTTTGCGGATAAAAAACTATTTCTTTCCTTTTTTTTTCTTAACAACTCTTTGTTATTTCACTGCCTTCTTGCCTTCTGGTATCCATTGAAAGTCTTTTTTTTCCCTCCAAAATTTTTTCATTTTCTTTATCTTTCAGTATTTTTACTGAAATGTGTCTGTGCGGATCTCCGTGTTTATCAGACTTTATTAAGATTATTGTGTATATATGGCTTTTATCAAATTAAGAAATTTAATAACATTATTTCTTCTAGCATTATTTCCACTCCTTTTTCTTCTTTCCTTCTGATACTCCCTTTCTTCATCATTGTTCTTTATTTCTTTTTTACTTCAATGAAGTAAATAGATTAAACAACAAAAAACAAGCCAAACATTGTCAGAGAGAATAAAAAATAAGATCTGAGTATATGCCTTTTTATTTGTTCTTTTTTTGTCTCTTTTTCTTTAGATTATATAATATCTATCAACCTAAATTCAAGTGTTCTGATTCATTCTTCTATTGGTTCAAATGCACTGTTGAATCACTCTAGTAAATTTTACATATTGATTAGAGTACTTTTCACCTCCAGAGTTTCCATTTGGTATTTTTATGCTTTTTATTTCATTACTGATATTCAGTATTTGATAAAATATTGGCATTTTACCTTCCTTTACTTATTTAAGCAGAGTTTCTTTTAATCTTTGAATATGATTATAATGGCTTCTTTGTAGTTATTATCTGTTAAATCTGACAACAGAGCCCTCTCACAGTTAGTTTTGTTGCTTGCTTTTTTTCATGTATAGCTCACAGTATAACTCATAATTCTGTCACAGAATACCTCATATTTTATCAAAAACTAGACATTTTAGATTATATTGTTATGCCCAGACCGTTTGTTCCCCGAAAAAAAGACCACCAGAGTCCAGAGTCAAAGCCAAGCGGCAAGGATCTTTAATGCAAGTTCGAACTTGGTCCCTCCGTTCCACAACATACAGGAGGGCCCAGAACAATGCGTGCGCTTGCCTTTTATAGCCTAATGTAAACAGGACTTGTAAAGTTGCAGAGGAACGAGGGAATTCTCTAGGTTACAGCATTACAATTGGTTAACATTTTAAGTTTATACATTTAGCAGTTTTTTTATTGGTTCCCGTGCTCTCACAAACGGCTGTTTTCTTATCAGGGATTTTCCAGGTGGTGTCCTTCTAAAGTTGAGATATATGGTAGTCTTTGAATTGAAAGATATATGGTAGGGAGACATATGGTGGGATGAGCCCAGGAAGTTGAGGGATATATGGAGGGGAGACATATGGTGGGATATGTTTATACTGGGCTCAGGAAGTTGAGAGATATATGGCAAGCACTAGTAATTAGAACAGAAAAAGAACAAGACAGGGACTTTCACATTGCTTGTCTATACAACATCTGAAATCTATAGATAACATTATCGGTTAGGTCCGGCATCAACTTTTAACTAGGCTCAAGGCGCCGCCCGGGCTGTCTGCCTGTAGGGTCAACTTCTAACTAGGCTCAAGGCGCCGCCCGGGCTGCCTGCCTGTAGATTTCATTTGGTCTCTTTCAATATATTGCATCTACTGTGAATACTGATACCCCTACCCTCTCTGGGACTTGATTTTGTTGTTGTTTATTTGCTTGCTTTGTTACTTGGCTAGAATATTTGGCGAAGTCTATATCCCATTGAATGTGTTAATTCTTATGTCATGCATCAGAGGGTACGGCCTTAAATATGGACATACACTGAGATGTCAGTATTTTAGCTAAGGTTTCTTTGACAATCTCTTTCCCTGATTTTTCAGCTAAACTACCTGCTTCATTTGGTATCCATTCTCAGCCAGTTAGGCTCCACCCATTACTGGCTGATTGCTTGATTGTTTTTGGCAATGTCCTAAGGCATAAATTGCTCAGCAGTCTGATACAATTAAATTTGAGCCTCTTTGCAGGGGTAGTCTTTAAGGCAAGATTTGGATGTTGGTTCTGACCCAAGCGGATTTTTCTATGCACATTTTCCTGATTCTCTCTGCTAAACTTACAGCTAATCTACAGTCATCTAAATTTTAATGTAATTTTTATTTATTTTTTATTTTTTTATTTTTTTTCTCTCATGGAGATATCAGCTTCTTCTTATTGCCTTACCAGCGAAATCTCCAGTTTTTGACAACTCCCTTAGTTTGAACTTCCCCATACTTTGCTCCAAATGAAGTCCCTTCTCTTGAGGATAGCTTTGGAGTTGTCTGTATTTATCATCCCCTGGGCCAAATATGTGTGCCACTGCTTTCAAGATAAAAATGAAAACAGTAGCCTGCTTCTTTTAAATGTATACCTCTCCTTTTTAGCAGACAGGTGAAGCATCCTCTGGTCTTCTTAACATGCCTAACCCAGCATGGAATTTCTATCCTATAAGTAAATTGGAGTATGGGCAACTAGGCACAGTGTTCTTAACCACTCTTGCCTATAATAGAGCTTCTACAACACAGACCTATTAGAAATTAGAAATCCTGGAAGCCTGTGCCTCAGTGGAAGATACCTTAACCCTAGACTTGGAGTTGGAGGGAAAAGGAGTTCTGCGTTTTTGAATGACCCTGGAAGGGATGAAGCTTTTGTCATACTAAATTGTGTGGAGAGATATGGATTATGATTCAAATGCCACAGGCTCTCACTACTCTTGCAGAATATTAGTAGATTTTCTAGAATAAGTGCTTCTCCATTTGCTATTTGCTCTTAGGACAATCTCTTAAGTTGCTTCCAACCTTTGGCTGCTGTGAATAATGCAGCTATGAATATGGGTACTGATATCTGTTTGAATCTCTATTTCAACTACTTTTGAGTATACACCGGAGTAGAATGAATGGTTGGGTCATATGGTAATTTTATGTTTAATTTTTTTTATGAATCACTATACCATTTTCCTTAGCAGCTGCACCGTTTTACATTCCCATCAGCAATGTATTAGCGTTTTAATTCTTTCACATCATTGTTCTTTCTTTCTTTCATCTCCTGAGACTTATTCACTCTCACAAGAAAAGCATGGGAAAAACCCACCTTCATGATTCAATTACCCCTCACTGGTTCCCTCCCACAACACGTGGAGATTATGGGAGCTTCAATTCAAGATGAAATTTGAGTGGAGACACAGGCAAACCATATCATTCTGCCCCTGGCAACTCCCAAATCTCATGTCCTCAAATTTCAAAACAAATCAGGCCTTCCCAACAGTTCCCTGAATTCTTAATTCAGCAATAACTCAAAAGTTCACAGTCCAAAGTCTCATCTCAGACAAGACAACTCCCTTCCACCTATGAGCCTGTAAAATCAAAAGCAAGTTAGTTACTTCCTAGATACAATGGGGATACAGGCAATGGGTAAATATGCCCATTCCAAATGGGAGAAATTGGCCCAAACGAAGGGAGACTACAGGCCTCATGAAAGTGTGAAATCCAGTGAGGTGGTCAAATATTAAAGCTCCCAAATGATCTCCTTTGACTGCATGTTTCACATCCAGGTCACACTGATGCAAGAAGTGGGTTCTCGTGGTCTTGGGCAGTTCTGCCACTGTGGCTTTGCAGAGTACAGCCTCACTCCTGGCTGCTTTCACAGGCTGGCATTGAGTGTCTGTGACTTTTTCAGGTGCATGGTACAAGCTGTCATTGAATCTACCAGTCTGGGGTCTGGAGGATGGTGGCTCTTTTATCATAACTCCACTAGGCAGTGCCTCAGTGGGGATTCTGTGTGAGGATTCTCACCCCACATTTCCCTTCCGCACTGCCCTAGCAGAGGTTCTCCATGAGGACTTTGCACCTGCAGCACACCTCTGTCTGGACACCCAGGAATTTCCATACATCTTCTGAAATTTAGGTGGAGGTTCCCAATTCATGACTTCTGTGCACCCACAGGTCCAACACCACATGTAAGACACCAACGTGTGGGGCTTGAACCCTCTGAAGCAATGGCTTGAGGTGTACATTGGCCCTATTTAGCCATGGCTGTTGTGCAGGGCACCAAGTCCCAAGACTGCACAAAGCAGCAAAGCCCTGGGCCTGGCCCACAAAACAATTTTTTTCCTCCTAGACCCCCCAGCTTGTGACTGTAGGTGTTGCCATGAGGACCTCTGACATGTCCTGGAGAAATTCTTCCTATTGTTTGTGTGATTAATATTTGACTTCTCAATACTTACAAAATTTTCTCCAGCCAGCTTTGAATTTTTCCTCAGAAAATGGGTTTTTCTTTTCTATTACATCATCGGGCTGCAAATTTTCCAAACTTTTATGCTCTGCTCCCGTTTTAAACATAAGTTCCAACTTCAAACCATTTCTTTGTGAATGAATAAAACTGAATGCATTTAAGAGCACCCAAGTTACCTCTTGAATACTTTACTGCTTAGAAATTTATTCTGCCAGATACCCTAACTCATCTCTCTCATGTTCAAAGTTCCACAGATATCTAGGCAGGGGAAAAATGCGACCAGTCTGTTTGCTAAGGCATAGCAGTAATCGCCTTTGCTCTAGTTCTCAGTAACTTCCTCATCCCTTTCTGGGACCACCTCAGCCTGAACTTTTTGGTCAACACCATTCAACAAGTCTCTAGGAACGTCCAAACTTTCCCACATCTTCCTGTCTTCTGAGCCCTACAAACTGTTCCAATCTCTGCCTGTTACCCAGTTCCAAAGTCACTTCCACATTTTCAGGTATCTTAATAACAGTGCCTCAATCCTGGTACCAATTTACTGTATTAGTCCATTTTCTTACTGCTATGAAGAAATACCCAAAACTGGGTAATTTAAAAAGAAAAAGAAGTTTAATGAACTCACAGTTCCACATGGCTGGAAAGGCCTCACAATCATGGCAGGAGAAAAAAGGCATGCCTTACATAGAGGCAGGCAAGAGAGCACGTGCAGGGGAACTGCCCTTTAGAAAACCATCAGATCTCTTGAGATTTATTTACTACCATGAAAACAGCACAAGAAAAACCTGCCGCCAAGATTTAATTATCTCCACTGCATCCCTCCCACAACACATGGAAATTATGGGAGCTACAATTCAAGACGATACTTGGGTGTGGACACAGCCAAGCCATATCAGGGCACATAAGGTGTTTTGATACAAGCATGCAAAGTGTAATAATCACATCATGAAATATGGGTCATCCATCCCCTCAAACATTTATCTTTCATGTTATAAACAATCTAATTACATTATTTTAGTTATTTTTTAATGTACAGTTAAATTATTATTGACTATAGTCATCCTGTTGCACTATCAAATATTAGGCATTATCCCTTTATTCTAACTACTTTTTTGGAATGATTAACCATCCCTGCCGCCCACGCACTTTCTCTACTATGCTTCCCAGCCTCTGGTAATCATATCTCACACTCTCTCTCCATGAGTTCAATTGTTGTAATTTTTAGTTCCCACAAATAATTGAGAACATGCAATGCTGATCTTACTGTGCCTGGCTTATTTCACTTAATATGATAACCTCCAGTTCTATCCATGTCGTTGCAAATGACTCATTTTTTATATGAATGAATAGAACTACATTATGTGTACATTTTATATTTTCTTTATCCATTTATCTGTTGAGGAACACCTAAGTTGTTTCCAAATCTTGTCTATTGTGAAGAGAGTTGTCATAAATGGGGTGGAGATATCCAATTTCTGTACTTTGGGGCATATACCAAGAAGTAGAATTGTTGAATCATATAGTAGCTCTATTTTTAGTTTTGCGAGGACCCTCTGAACTATTCTCTTTAGTGGTTGTACTAATTTACATTCCCACAAATAGTGTATGAGGGTTCCCTTTTCTCCACACCCTCTCCAGCTTTTGTTATTGCCTATCTTTTAGATAAAAGCCATTTTAACTGGGGTGAGATGATATCTCATTGTAGTTTTTATTTGCATTTATCTGATAATCAATGATATTGTGCACCCTTTCATACACCTGTTTGCCATTTGTATGTCATCTTTTGAGAAATGTATATTCACATTTTGTGTCCATTTTTTGATTAAATTATAAGTTTTTTTTTTTTTTTTAATACAGTTGTTTGAGATCCTTAAATGTTTTGGTTGTTAAAACCTTGTTGGCGGAGGGGGGGCGGTAATTTGCAAATATTTTCTTCCATTCTGTGGGTTGTCTCTTCACTTTGTTGATTGTTTTATTTGCTGTGCAGAAGCTTCTTAACTGGATATGATTCCATTTGTACATTTTTGCTTTGTTGCCTGTTCTTGTGGGGTTTTACAGAAGATAACTTTGCCCAGATTGATGTTGAATGGTTTTCAAATGTTTCCTTTTAATAGTTTTCTTTTAATGGTTTCACAGTTTGAGGTCTTAGATTTAAGTCTTTAATCCATTTAGATTTAATTTTTGTATATGGTGAGAGATAGGGATCTAGTCTCATTCTTCTGCATCTGAATATCCAGTTTTCCCAGCACTATTTATTGAAGAGACTGTCTTTTCCCCAGTGTATGTTCTCAGCATTTTTGGAGAAAATGAGTTCACTGCAGGTGTTTGGATTTGTTTGTAGGCTCTTGATTCTGTTCCTTTGGTCTATGTGTCTGTTTTTATGTCAGGTTTATGGTGTTTGGTTACTATAGCTCTGTAACATAATTTGAAGCCAGGTAATATAATTCCTCCAGTGTTGTTCTTTTTGCCTAAGATAACTTTGGCTATTCTGGGTCTTTTGTGGTCCCACATGAATTTAGGATTGTTTTTTCTATTGCTATAAAGAATGTCATTGGTATTTTGATAGGGATTACATTAAATCTGTAGTAGCTTTGTGTAATATGGACATTTAAAAATTATTAATTTCCTAATTCATGAACATGGAATATTTTACCTTTTTTGGTGTCCTCTGAAATTTTTTCCATCAGTGCTTTATAGTTTTTTTTATCATAGCGATCTTTTACTTCTTTGTTTATGTCACTTCCTAGATAGCTAGTTTTATGTGTGGCTATTATTAATTTGACTACTTTTTAATTTCTATTTCAGTTTGTTCACTGTTGGGATATAGAAATGCTACTGATTGGGCCGGGCGCGGTGGCTCAAGCCTGTAATCCCAGCACCTTGGGAGGCCGAGACGGGCGGATCACGAGGTCAGGAGATCGAGACCATCCTGGCGAACACGGTGAAACCTCGTCTCTACTAAAAAAAAAAATACAAAAAACTAGCCGGGCGAGGTGGCGGGCGCCTGTAGTCCCAGCTACTCGGGAGGCTGAGGCAGGAGAATGGCGTAAACCCGGGAGGCGGAGCTTGCAGTGAGCTGAGATCCGGCCACTGCACTCCAGCCTGGGCGACAGAGCGAGACTCCGTCTCAAAAAAAAAAAAAAAAAAAAAAAAAAAAAAAAAAAAAAAAAAAAAAAAAAAAAGAAATGCTACTGATTATTGTATTTTTATTTTGTATCATGCAAGTTTACTAATTTTTTTATCAGTTGTAATAGTTTTTTTGCACTCTTTATTTTTTCCCAATATGGAATTATGTCATCACCAAAAAAAGATAATTTGACTTCTTCCTTTCCAATTTAAATGTATTTTATATATTTCTCTTGGCTGATTGCTCTAGATAGGAATTCCAGTATTATATTGAATAACAGTGGTGAAAATGGGCATCCTTGTCATGTTCCAAATTTTAGAGGAAAGGCTTTTATTGTTTTACTATTCGGTGTGATACCAGCTGTGGGTCTGTCATATATGGCTTTTATTATGTTGTAGTATGTTCTGTTTTTCAGAGTTTTTCTCATTAAGGGGTATTGAATGTTATTATTTTGGCTTCAATTGAAATAATCATAGTTTTTTTTTTTCTTTCATTCTGTTGATATGATTGATTTGTTTATGCTGAACCATCCTTGTATAATAGGAATAAAGACTTCTTGGTCGTGAGAAATAATCTTTTTAATATATTGTTTAATTCAGTTTGCTAATTTTTTGTTAAGGTTTTTACATCAGTATTCTCATCAGAGACATTGGGCCTGTAGTTTTCTTTTACTTTAACATGTCTTTGCCTGGTTTTGGTATCATGGTAATACTAGATTCATAGAATGAGTTTGGAAGCATTTTCTCATTCTCTATTTTTAGGAATAGTTTGAGCAGGCTTGGATTTAGTTCTTCAAGTTTCTGGTATAATTCAGCAGTGAAGCCATCAAGTCTTGGGCTTTTATATCCTGGGAGAATTTTTATTACAGCTTTGATCTCATTTTTTGTTATTGGTTTGTTCTGGTTTTGGAGTTCTTCATGGTTTAATCTTGGTAGATGGCATGTGCCCAGAAATTTATCCATTTCTTACAGATTTTCCAATTTTTTGGCACACAGTTGCTCATAGTCAAAATTTTCTCACTGATATATTTTTTGCAAAGGTGGTTTCAATCTCCCTTTCGCTTTTATTCACCTTATTCTTAAGGTGTTGGTCATAGAGATGGAAAAACAGCAGTGACTACTCTGGCTTCTTCCTGCTGACAGGTGCTACAACTGGGGGAGGCTGGTCCCAAGAGAATAGGAGTAAAACTGCTGCCTTGCAGCCATCTGCGTGTACTCACTGGTGTATGATAAAAACATTAATATTCTCACCCACAGTTCCAATACACCACTTAAGTGAAGAGTAAACCACAGGTTGTTAGAAAGACAGATTGGGATAAATAGGAAAGAGCAAATTAAATATATCATCTTTGGTATAGTTGAATATCTTTTGAGTCAGTGTCTAAGTCCTGAGACTAGATCAGTTCAGTTAAACAGCTGTTTTCTGCATGAGGAGGTGACATTTCAGATTGGCTAGGTCTCTCTATTTTATGAAGGCAAACTAATTTTAATAAGAGGCAGGTTTATAGAGACAGAAGTAAAACAAAGGTTATGTTGGGTACAATTTATCCAGGTGTTAGATTTAAAGCATCTTTAGGTATAGAAAAGGACAGTAGTAGCAATCTGACACATTTTTGTCTCACCTGTATTACAAGCAATAGGCTTAAACTTACAGGGCCTCAGGAAAGAGGTAGTGACAATTTTATTGAGGCCAAGTCAAAAAAGAAAAATGAAGAAAAACTTTGAAAGCATTAGTATGGAGACTTGTAGCCTGGAAAGAATTTAGTATTCATTTCAAGTTGCAGAAAATTATAAAAACTCAAAATAAGGGACTAGAGTCTAATAACAGGTGTACTATAGTATTTTTCTGAAATATAATTTTTCTTTCTCCAATCCTTGTTTTTACTAAAAACAAATCACAACAAGACTACTTTATTTGTAAAATAAGCTTTAGCCGTACTCTACTTGACCTGAGTATTTGCATAAAGTCAGCAAGAATAATGATTTATCACACAGTCCCTTTTTAAATTCACTTTGCTGAAATTTTATTCCATAAGAAATCTCAGATTAAACTTTTTTAAAGCCTTTAAGCGTAGCCACAGATTTATCTGTGCTTACAAATGCTGTATTAATTGGGTGACTTTCTCACCTCAAGGTCCCAATATAATCTGGGTTTTTTGGACCTGTCAGGAACTGACATTCATTATTTACCACATGGTAGGATCCCTATACAGGCACTGTGTAGACAAGTTATGAGGTCAGTTTTCCCAAGGGACTTTTATTGGCTCTATAAGTCAACTTTGACTCCTTAAAATAATCTAAAAGTATGCCATTCCATTCAAGGCCATGGCAAAATAACCAATGTCTCCATTTTTTTCCTGTTACAAAAGAAAAAAGATTCTTACTGAACTTATGCAAATAACTATACCTGTCATAAATTAAATACACTTGGAAATAGTTTTCAAGTTCTGGAAAAATCCGGGAGAGAGAAATATGCTTCAGATATTGCTCACAGGAGTGTACTTTACCAAATTATTTAAAGCTGTAGATATCTCAAAACAACAACAAAAAAGGTTTGCTGGACTCCAAAACAAAACAAAAAAAGCAATGTTTTAAACAAATTCATAGTAAGATTATTTTGGTTTTCCATTAATTCACTCTATGTAACTAATTCCTGCTCTGCTTGATATTCATAAACACATTAGCACCCTATGGGAGTCTTGGAAGTTCTTTCTTCTATTTTAATGTCACAATCTCCAAAGTTATCACAAACCTGCATTCAAGTGCACCTGTCAGAATCCTATAGCTGATTATAAAACCAACTTGAAATAAATCAAAATAAAACAATTGTGGCTGAAAAAGTCTCAAAACAGCCATGATTAAGGTCTGGTAATCTCTGTAGTACATAATAACATAACAATCATAATTATTGCTATAAACATATACTGAGACATATCAGAATTACAAGAATCTCACACAATTCTGGAACACACACCAATAACACATTTATGCAAATACAGCCCAAAGAAGAAAGCCAAAAACAATTTCCTACTCGACAGTGCTTCCTGTATGATTTTGATATACCAAATAAAACAATTATACCAAATATATCTCTTTTGGACTTTAGACTATTTAATATCTGAAAGGGTAACTAGATCAAAAAAGGGCTTAATTTAGAATTTGACCATGGAAACTTTGTTAAATATCAAATGTTTAAACACTTGATATTATAAAATGAAATCCCAAGTAACTGTAAGTCATTTATTTAGCTCAAAAAAAGGATAACTAAAGAAAACTTTAAAAGCAAAATTGTTTACTTGCTGATAGAGGGGAGACTCAGCTTTCCAAACAGGACCCAATAAAGACAGCTTGAAAACAACTGGATATCTTCTCTCTCTCCTCTCTAATTTCTGTTGTTTATTCAAAAGCCATAAAAAATCTTTTATAATATTTTCATAATACACTAAAATATTGTTTAAAAGAGAACACAGAATTTCACCTTTGCATTAGTGTCTTACTGATGTTAAACCCAATTATTAATAAAACCTAATAAATCTACACCATCTTAATCAGTTTGACCTTGAGGTAAAATTTTCATAAACCTTTTATAACTTTTTACAATTTTCTATTAAACAGCAGGTCCATTCTCTAAGAAAAATATATTATTCAGACACATGGGCACAGATTCCGGCACAGCATTAGTGTACTTTTATTTTAATGTTTAACCTACAGAAAAATGAGATAATCCCCTTCAAATTTTCGCCAGTTTGTTAATACCCACAGAACTTCATTTACAAGATCAATCCTTCACAAACCCTTTACAACTTGCTTCTACTTTGTTTTGACCCGTTACTCTTTTAAGAAATTGTTTTTTGAAAAAAACTTCTGAGCTAGACAAAATCACATGCCCTTTAACAACAACAGCAACAACAAAAAATTCCCATGCCTTCTTGTAACCTCCTACCAAAAAGAAGTTCTACTTTCCTTTTACAACATGCATGCAAAATTGTTTTACCAGTAGTCTCAAGTACATGCTACGCTGTTAACTCTTAGCAACTTTTATTTTTGGTAAAAAACCTGGTAAGCAAGCAATGTGAACCATGCATAACATTGCAGAGCCCATGACAAAGACAAAGCTGCAGACAATGTCTGACTCTTCCCAGCCTAGCCAGGGAATATCTGGCTAACTCCATATGTCTCCAGACCTTATTTAGAATCGAATGACTGTAAAACAGACAAATCCACAATTATTAAAAGTCACAGAAGCAGTTGATTACCTTAAAGCATCTAGCAAACTGTATCTGACCTGCCTGATTTACACCAAATGTATAAACTTTAAAAACATTTTAGTTTAGTTTACCAATAGTCTTTTAACTGTCTTTATTTTTTAAAGATTATCAGAGTCACATAACCTAAAACATATTAAAGTTTCTTTCTGAAAGTTGTTCTAAGTGCTTATTTTTCATTAAGCCAAGTCATTAGAACACTTTTAAATAAACACCACATACATACATGCAGATATACACACAGACAGAAACAGAATTAAGACAGAGTTCCATCAACTGAGAAGTGTTTAGAGGCAGAGCAGGGGTTTTAAAACTACATCTGCATGCATATAGCTCAAATATTATCTATGGAACTCTCCACAGAAAAATCCCTTTAAAATATTTTATTTTAGCCAGGATAAATAGCCAATATTTATGGCATTTGAATCTTTGTTTCTTTTGTTGTTGTTGTTGTTTTTGAGACAGACTCTTGCTCTGTCACCCAGGCTGGAGTGCACTGGTGCAATCTCGGCTCACTGTAACCTCCACCTCCCAGGTTCAAGCGATTCTCCAGCCCCAGCCTCCCAAGTAGCTGGGACTACAGGCGTGCACCACTGCGCCTGGTTAATTTTTTATATTTTTAGTAGAGACAGGGTTTCACCATGTTAGCCAGGATGGTCTCGATCTCCTGACTTTGTGATCTGCCCACCTTAGCCTCCCAAAGTGCTGGGATTACAAGCGTGAGCCACTGAGCCCATCCTTAAATCTTTTTTACTAAAGGTAACCTCCTATGTGAAATCAATAAGATAAGCCATTACTAAGGGTGTAGATTAACAACAGACACATGAGGTGTCTCCAAAGAAATGGTAAGTGATTTTTACAAAATCTAGAATCTCCTCAAAGGTAGTTCAGATGAAAGAAAATTCAAGACAAAAAATCAGAAGCTGTCCATGGAGGGAAAAAATATCAATAACTGGCAAAATTTCTACAAGTATTAAACCTCAAAGGACCCGCTCCAAAGCCCCAATTGAACCCAGGCCACCAATGGGAGAGGGTAAAGAGTTTGCAACTGACCCAGAGCAAAGGTGACTGCTGTTGTTCTTCCCTGAGGGATTCTTGAATATTTTCAAGCTTGCAAAGGATTTTAACTGCTTAGGAACCATGTTATTATTATGCATACTTCTTTTAATTTAACCTTTTCCTTTTAATGATATCCTCAGTTCCAATAGCAACTCAATCCAAAAAGTCTAGTAAAGTCCAGATCGTAATTTTCCAGGCTTTTACCATATCAGCAAAAGGTGTTTCCAGAAAGGGGTTAGAGGAGGCATCTCCAGGATCCCCTATGAGTCCCAAGAATTTACTCTCAGAAATGGGCTTAAGATAGCAAAAGACGATAAAATCCCAACAACGATGAGGCCTTTTAAGACAAAGCTCACCCAGGGGCTTGGCATATTCAGGATGAAGAACATGCTGACTCATCTCAGACCCCTCATTCTTTCAGACTGGCTACCTGACATAAACTCAAATATTCTAGTCCTCCAGATGGTATAGGCCAAGAGAGAGTACCCCACATGGTCATAAAGTCATGCTCTCAAGGACGTAAAGCAAGACAGGAAGAAACCTTTGTCTAGTTTGTGCTCCAGGGATCTGTAGCATAGTTTATAACTGACCAGCCTGCAGGGCTGGCTTGAGTAGCAAGCTGATAGGAGTCCTAAATACGCATTCTATTCTGTGGTACCCCTCTTTATGACAGAATGGCATAGAAAGGCAAGTTCATAGTGCAAGGTACACCAGATTCACTACAGTCTCAGACTTGCCTTACAAATCGTTTTTCTCATTAATAAACAGTGATTTTTACAGATCACTCAACTGCTTTGCATGAAGAAAGAGAGGGGCCAGAAGTCTGATTGGTAAGAAATTCATTCTAATGCTTTTGCTGGCATGCCGGGTTTCCGAGTTCCCTTTCCCTTGTGGCACTGGTGACCCTACTCACTGCACTAAAGTCACAAAGGAAAATCACCTTCTTCCATTTCATGGAGCCTTAGGCAAAAGCCTCTTAATTTTGCAAGATGCCACCCAATGGGCTGCATGGGGAAACCTAATTGGGAGAACCAAATTAGCATTTTCCATCCCAGCTGTTACAAAATACACATAACAAAAGAGACATTAGTCACCTTGCTGAACACCCAATGTTGACCAATTTCCTTTGCTCCCCGTTTTCTTTGATCCATTCAAAGTGGGGAGGGACCTCTGACTGAGAATTCAATGGGTAGTGTCTGGGCAATTTGAAGAGGGGATAATCACCCCTAGTCAGGCCTGTTGACCTTCCACTAACAATTCCTTCAGGGCTTACCAAATGTGACCAGACAAATAAGGAGGCTTCTCTGAGTTAGGCCTGCTGGACTTTCATCAGTAATTTCTTTAGAGATCCTGTCCACAAATACAAACACACACAACAAAGATGAACAGAAGGCCTTGCAAACCGATTCCAGAGCGGAGGAGAATTCCTTCAAATAGTCCATATTCTTCACCCAATTGAGGAGATAGTTCCCCAATCTGAAAATCCGTGTGATAGGGCCAGTCCCTGTGACAGGGCTACAGTGCATCTTAGTAAGGTTAACAGATCAGAGGAAGGATGGAGGTGATGGCAGTGCCTAGCATGTTCACCAGGTAGGTTCCAGACTATTTCTCCACTGCAATTAGGACCAAGCACTATGGGTCAACAGCACCTCATCAGCAGAGACAGCATCAGAGATAGCCTTCAGTTAAATAAGCAGCAGCCAGAGATCACTTCTGTGTTCCTCATTCTGGTGGGGGGACTAAAAACTGTGGTCAGGGGATCCCAGATGAGTCCCCAGATTTGTAACTTCCCAAGAGATTCTTCCTGCCTGCTGCATAAGGAAAGACCATGCCATTGCAGGAAAGAGTTTAATAGACATGAAGCCAGCCACCCCATGTGGGTGTCGGAGTTTATACTCCAATTATCTCATCCAAAGCTCATCAGTTAGGGGTTTTTCAAAGGCAGTTTGGGGAAAGGGGTGGGGGTGTCCAGGTAATGAGTGCTCATTACTGATTGCTGGGGTGGAAATGAAATCATAGAGGGTCATAGCTGTCCTCTTGTAGGATGAACTGGGTGGGGTTGGTTGGTCCAGGTGGAGCCATGGGTGTCAGGAATAATTGGGGAAGTTGCAGATCTTATAATCTTCAGATGAATGGCTGAAAATCTTTTATGTCTGCTCCTCAGCAGGACTCAGGCTCCTCTCCTCAGCCTAGACTGATGGCCTCCCATTCGCTTTACAAAAGCCTCCTTGAATTTTGGGCAAGACCTATTATCATTTAAACAATAGACTAAATGTCTCTCAAAGTTACCTTGTACTAATAGCCCAGGAATAATTAAGGGAAAGGTAAGATGAGGGGGGTAGGTTAGCTCAGATTTTGTTCACTTTTGTAATTGTCTCACTGATATAATTTTTAGAAAGGCAGCTTCATTCATTTTAATGAAGGTGATTTTCCCTGATGATATGATTTAGTTTTTTGCTTTCGATTTTTTGTGTATCCATTGTATGTTTTTTGGTTTCAGATTACCATGAGGCTTGCAAATACGATCTTATACCTCATTTTTTAAGGTGGTAAAAACTTAACAGTACTTCCATAAACAAACAAGCAAAAAGTAACCTAATAAAGATTCTATGCTTTAACTTGTCCCCTGCTTTTCAAATTTTTGTTGTTAATATTCATATGTTATTATACTATGTCTTGAAAAGTTGCTAAAGTATTATTTTTGATAGGTTTATCATTTTGTGTTTCTACTTAACAGTAGATTACACACCACAGTTACAATGTTATAATATTCTGATTTTTTTGTGCATTTACTGTTCCTAGTCAGTTTTGTACCTTCAAATGATTTCTTATTAATAAAATTTTCTTTCCGATTCAACTACTCCCTCTAGCATTTTTTGTAGGAGAGGTCTGGTATTAATGAAATATGTCAGCTTCTGTTTGCTTACAAAAGTCTTTATTTCTCCTTCATGTTTGAAGAATATTTTTAACCAGACATACTCTTCTAGGGTAGAAGGTTTTTTTTGTTGTTGTTGTTGTTGTTGCTGGTTGTTTTGTTTCCTGTCAGCACTTCAAATTTGTCTTACCAGTCTATCCTGGCCTGTAGGGTTTTCACTGAAAAGTCTGCTTCTAGATGTATTTGAGCTCCATTGTATTTTCTTTTTCCCTGTGGTGCTTTTAGGATCTTTTTTTAGTCCTTGACCACTGGACATTTCATTATTAAACGCCTTGAGGTAGTTTTCTTTGGGTTAAATCTTCTTGGTGTTCTACAGCCTTCTTATACCTGCATATTGATGTCTTTCTCTAATATTGGGAAGTTCTCTGTTATTAAATAGTATCCCTTTGGATAAACTTTCTGCTCTCATCTCTTTCTCTACCTCTTCTTTAAGACCAGTACCCCTTACATTTGCTCTTTTGAGACTATTTTCTAAATCCTATAGGCATGTTTTATTGTTTTTTATATTTTATTCTTTCTTCTCTGTGTATTTTCAAACAGTCTGTCTTCAGGCTCACTAATTCTCTCTTCTGTTTGATCAATTCTGCTAGGCCAATTGCATTTTTTAACTCCAAAAGTTCTGCTTGATTCCTTTTACTTATTTCAAACTCTTTGTTAAATTACATGTATATATATATACACACACACATATATATGTACATCTATACACACACACACACACACAAGTATATGAAAATCCACCAAACACTGGTAAATCAATTTTAAACAATGCACAAAGAACAGAAGTGTAATAAACATTTTCAGGATTTCTATGTGAATGAATGCTGCTAAAATATTATTTTAAAATATATTTTTTAGTACACTGTACAGTCTTTCTTAAATATCAACCCCATTTAATTATCTTAAAAACTATTTTTCAAGGAGAAAGTATGGGACTATCACAGATTAACTCAATGCAGGTTCAAAATAACATGCATCGTGAATTAGCGAGGTTCAGTTTAATTATACTTTAAACAACATTCACTGAGGGCTTCTGTAACTCATTAATAACATTTAATTTCTATGAATTGAATATTCTTCCTAGAGAAATATATTAGCAGCTCACACAGTACTAAAATATCTTGGTGAATATCACAGTAATTCTTCTCTAGGAAAATTGTGATGCAGTCACATAGTTGATCATTTTATCATGATGAAAAGGAAGCTTGAAGTAAAATTATTATTTAAATGATGGACAAAAATTCTGGCAACACACATATCAGTGGAGTACACTGAGAAGATGGAATATGCAGCAGAGTAATACAAATAGCTATCTGCAAAGAATAGATTTCAGAGAATATTGCCTCAATATCTCTTCTTTGAAACCATTTACAAGTGAACTGTTGCCATCTGCATTTGCTGAGAAGAAGTCAGAAAAAATTACAGTATATTGAAATATATTTTAGCACAATTCAATAAAGATCACTGTCAGAGCATAATTCATCTGTTTTGGCTTAGAAGGAAAATTTGCTCCTATGATAGTAAATTCATTTGGACAAATATTTTTCTACTTTCTAAATGCTTACACTTTTTTAACTTTTAGATTACTTTTGAGAACTATCTATGAAATCACATTTTTAATTGGGTGATGCAGTAAATCACATTTTTAATTGGGTGAATTTTCCTTCAATCAGAAGGAAAATTTGTTCTTATGATAGTAAATTCATTTGGACAAATATGTTTCTACTTTCTATATGCTTACACTTTTTTAACTTTTAGATTACTTTTGAGAACTACCTATTAAATCACATTTTTAATTGGGTAATGCAGAATATGTTTCAAGTAATAGAGGAGAAAATCCAGTCTTTCAAAATTCAAATATCAAGTTCACAGACATGATTAAATGCACTCTGCTGATGCTCCCTATTATTTTCTAATCACTATCAATTGAGAGCAAACATATATTTTAAAGATGTTTTCCTTAATATCATTCCAAAGCGCAATTGAATGTTGATTATACAAATATTTCCAGTCAAGCTGTTCCATTTAATGTATCTGTTAATCTCTGATAGCAAATTTCGTATGATAAAGGTATTACACAGACTATTTGATTAATGTTCTCAGCTGAACTCTCATGAAAAGAAGTAAGATGCTGTAAAATTGCTTTTGATCTTTCTTTTTGATCTCTCGCACTTTCAGCAGCTTCCCAATTGCCCCACTGAAGACTGTCAATGCCGTGTTTTCGGGCTGTATCAGGTTGTAACTGATATACTAATTTCAGCCAAAAAGAAAAAAAAAAAAAGGGCTTCTGTGTAGAGTTCATCATTTGGTCTTTTCAAAAACAATAAATGAGAAATATGACTCATCTAATGGTCTGACACATCAGTGTTTAGTTAAATGTTGTTCAAATGCATAGCTGAGTTATTTGAAATATTCAATCAAGATTTTAATTTTTTATTTAAAGACTTGTGTGACTAAGTTCTGTATTGTTGGGGATAATCTGTGAAGATTGATAACTTCAATCTATTCATGTAAACTAACCAGAGCAGCCAAAGGATACACCAGGAAAAAATACCATAAGATGAGTAATCCCATTTTCACCTAACATTTCTACAATAGCTACTGGAATTTGCTGGACACCAATTTAATTAAGCGATCATCACCAAGTTAGTAATTTGGAACCTACATAGGTAGGCAGACATCAAGAACTTGGTGAGTGCGGGGACTTTCTAAGAAAGTATCATTAAATGTTGCTACTTTATAGGTATAAATATAGCTATACTTTATGTTAATAAAGTATGTTTATTCTACACCAGACTATTAATCAATCCACGGTTCCATAATTGTATTTTAGGTTAAATTATTCAAGTTTTCATAGTCTTACTCCTATATAATTTGAAGTCTAAATTAAATAGGTTACCTAGTTTAACAAAGATCAGGTGTAAGCAAATTGTTATTAACAGTCTAGGATTGCAATTAAAATAAAATGTTGAAAAAAACACAATTCTAAGCCGGGCGCGGTGGCTCAAGCCTGTAATCCCAGCACTTTGGGAGGCTGAGACGGGCGGATCACAAGGTCAGGAGATCGAGACCATCCTGGCTAACACGGTGAAACCCCGTCTCTGCTAAAAATTACAAAAAATTAGCCAGGCGAGGTGGCGGCGCCTGTAGTCCCAGCTACTCCGGAGGCTGAGACAGGAGAATGGCGTGAACCCGGGAGGCGGAGCTTGCAGTGAGCTGAGATCTGGCCACAGCACTCCAGCCTGGGTGACAGAGCGAGACTCCGTCTCAAAAAAAAAAAAAAAAAAAAAGAAAAAGAAAAAAACACAATTCTCACTCAGTGAAGCAAACTGTCTGCCTGCAGTGGCACAAAAATATTATTTATATTTTAAAATACTGCTCATACAGCACTACAGAGCTTATGATATTAGCAACCATCAAACAATGACAAGCAATTTTCATTTGCTGTAGGATTTCTAATTAACCAATAAGTGTAGCAATTTTTTATATTATCAATGTATTGCCACATCAGTAAAATGAGTGTAATGACCACCTTACACTGGTTCAGTCAGCAATAGGCAGGAAAAAGTCTTTTTTTTCTTCTTTAGAAGCCGTATTTGATGATTATTGCAATTAAGTGCTGGTATTTTAAAAATACCTCTGAATTACCTTAGCAACTAAAAATAACCTACGAATAATATTATTGACTATTCTGTTACATATTATTCTGTATAATGTAACTGTAAAGTATTTTTAATGCCCAAAGCTATCCAGTTAAAACAGAATGTACATAAAAGCCAAACTTTTAATTCCTTTATCATTTTATATTTTATGATATTATGGGTATTATTGAAATAATGCACTCAACTTTGATGAAGAGATAATCATAATTTGATGCAAAATGTTCTTCTCATGCTGGGGGTTTAGTGATTCAAAGCATTCTTCAGAAAGCATGATTTACATTTGGCTTTTGAAATTGGAAAGGACAATTAATACGCTTTGGATCTGTGACCCTGCCCAAATCTCATGTGGAATTGTAATCCCCAATGTTGGAGGCGGGGGGCCTGGTGGGAGGTGATTGGATTATGGGGGTGAGTCCTTCATGAATGGTTTAGCACCATCCTCTTGATGCTGTTCTTTTGATAGTGAGTGAGATCTCGTTGTTTAAAAGTGTGTAGCACCCCCGCTTTCCTGCTCCAGTTATGTGCAGTGCTGACTGAACTTTCACTTCTGCCATGATTGTAAGCTTCCTGAGGTCTACCCAGAAACCCAGCAGATGCCAGCATCCTGCATCCTGTACAGCCCATGGGACCATGAGCCAATTAAACTTCTTTATAAATTACCCAGTCTTAGGCATTTATTTATAGCAATGCAAGAACAAAGTAGTATGATGAACTGTTCCTTTTTGTAGTGGGGCATTTTAAAAATATCCTTGTTGATTTAGAGCTTAGGTTTAGTATTTACTGAAGTCCAAAGGCCATCATAGCCTTGCCTTGGTATATCTTCCAATTTTGTTTGTTTGTTTAATGGAGAGTCTGTCAGACTGAAGCTTTCTTTTGGGAGATGAAGAAAGTGTTTTTAGTCTATGGCCACAGACACTGAGAAAACACACAGAATTAATGATAAATAAATGTAGCCAATGCCATTCATCCAATAACCCTGGCCAATTTGTGCTAATGAAGTGTGTTAGGCAATAGCTATTGCTACTCTATGAATCTGGAAACTGATATTTATTTAGACTGGGAAAACTGGGACACAACTGTCTCATGCAAGAAATCATTTGGCTAAATCTTCAGTTTTAACCCATTCCCCTATTTTTAATACATCTTATGAGAAACTGAAATGGTTATCTCTTTTTAAAAAACCTCTTTTAAGACTTCCTCTTTTATAAACTCGTGAAATTTCTTTCTTTTATTTTTATTATTTATTTATTTTATTATTATTATTATTTTTTGTGAGACGGAGTCTAGCTCTGTTGCCCAGGCTGGAGTGCAGTGGCGAGATCTCGGCTCACTGCAAGCTCCGCCTCCCGGATTCACGCCATTCTCCGAGTAGCTGGGACTACAGGCGCCCACTACCACGCTCAGCTAATTTTTTGTATTTTTAGTAGAGACGGGTTTCACCCTGTTAGCCAGGATGGTCTCGATCTCCTGACCTCCTGATCTGCCCACCTCAGCTTCCCAAAGTACTGGGATTACAGATGTGAGCCACCGCGCCTGGCCTGAAATTTCTTATGAGCATGTTAGGTTCCTAAAACAATAAGTTGTTTTAGAACCTTGCATCATTAATAATAAATGTGCTCACTTTATTTATTAGAAAAGGCTATTCAAGTTAAACATTATTATACATGTTTTTTTTTTTCCAGAAACTCTGAAGTGACCATTAACGTAAAATCATTCACGACATTTTAGTGACTTTAAAAAAAAAATTATTCATAAATTTACCATCAGTTACTATTCAAACTTGTATTTGGCAAAAACAAGAGTTTATTTTAACGAATAAAGAAGTCTATAATTAATAAACGTATTTAGTAATTTTTTAAAATGCCATTTTAACATGTCTTTCAACAAAATCTACAGTATGGGTATCTTTAACTTTGACATAAAGAATGGGAAGTACAGCCAGGCGCAGTGACTCATGCCTGTAATCCCAGCACTTTGGGACTCTGAGGCAGGTGGATCACTTGAGGTCAGGAGTTCAAAACCAGTCCGGCCAACATGGTGAAACCCAATCTCTACTAAAAATACAAAAATTAGCCGAGTGTGGTGGAGCGTGACTGTAGTCACAGCTGAGGCAGGAGAATCACTTGAACCCGGGTGGTGGAGGTTGCAATGAGCCGAGATTGAGCCAGTGCACTCCAGCCTAGGTGACAGAGTGAGACTCCGTCTCAAAAAAAAAAAAAAAAAAGGATAGGAAGTATCAGAAAAAAATATATTCAAATATCCTGAAAAAGTAGCATTTGATGTTTATTTAAAAAATTATATAATTTCATTATATAAAATTAATTTTATGCTAAAATATTTACATCAGAGAAAGTGTTAGCTATCACTATTATCATTGCTAACTACTTAAGAACTGGAGAAGAGAAAGAATTTGCTCCCCTAAAGATGCTCTTCGAATAGGGCACCAGTAAGAATAAGGTTAAAAACAAGGGCACCAGATAGTCCCAGTGCTGACATCACCTCTATGTTGTTCTAGATTAGGTTTTGGAAGTGCCGAAGTATATAATGAAACCAATGTGAACATTTATTCCAAAGTGACTTAGAATAAATTGATCCAATTGTGAAAGAAGTCATGAAAATTATATTTAGTGGCAATATTATTCTTCCCATTGAGGTATTTATGAAGTTTTCCAGACTATAGGTGTGTAGGAATTAACCATTTGTATTTGACAATTTTATATTATTTGAAGGCAATATTCAATAAATTCTAATTTAACTCAGCCAAACTTCATGTGTAGAAGCATTTATTCACTATTTTGTATTTTATTAGTCAAACTAATTAAATTATGTTCCTGGTGTCAATACGCTAGTTGCTTTAAGCAAGCTTAAAAAAATTGCCTTCCTTTTTGAAGGAAGTAATGCTTGCTACTTACTTTTCTAGTTGTGTTTGTATTGATTTGCATATTTTTAGAGGTATACCATTGAAAAAGCAACTTTATATAGTTTTACAATTGTGTCATAAGTACATTTAATTGGTCAAAAGATGAAGCTAATTACTCGCTTCTGATAATGCAGCTCTCATACCTGGAATGTAAAACGTCACATGAAGATATTTTTCCTTCAAATTAGTTTTTGAGAAATGGCAACCAGTATTCGGCATGTATTAGGTATATTGTATATTCAAAACGCTATCTCGAATTTTGTAATGAGGGGGCATTAGAGTGTTTCTACCGATGCAGGATCAATATTAAATAAATCAGGTTCAGCCTAATGACCCATAACTTTGATATTTGCACTGGGGACAACTTGTATTTGAATATCCGTTTACAAGATGTCAAAGGTAAGTGTATGTGCCATAAAAATATCGACAATTATGGAGTATGATATCATTGAAACAAAACTCATTTTCCAGAAAACTAAAGTTTTGAGTATTTAGATAAATAAACTGGAACATTGTGATGGACAAATCATATGCTACCCTCAAAATGGCTGAAGAGAGGTTTGATTAAAAATTGAGATTTCTTAAACATTATTTCATTCAGAGATTCATCTGTAACTTATGAATGATAACCAAGTTAAGTACTCCACATAAGAGAAAAATGATGAGTAAGACATGGGTTTATGTTAATAAAAGATCTCTTGCATGTGTGTGTGTGTGTGTGCATGCATGTGTGTATAAAGATAGCAAGGATATGATTGCAGTCGGTGTTGTGGAGACAGTGCAACATTCACAGTGGACTAGAAATGATAAAAATGAGTGGAGGAGAGAGAAATTGTGTGGAAAGATTTGCAGCAAACTAGTGTGAACCCCTTTTAGGTCTTAAGTTAATTGTGATCTTAAGTGATGAGAAACTCCCAAAGGCAGTGTTCTTTCTCTATTGAGGAAAATAAACCAAAAATAATGCTTGATAAATGTGCAAAGATGGATGAAACATGTGAATTATGGGCTGGTAGATTAAAATAGAATGTAAGAAAACATTTCTCGAATTAAGCGGAATACTTATTTCAATACAATTTCCATTGTTTCTCCTCACTTTTAAAATGCATCTTCTCACCAAATTAATTTTGAACATATATATATATATATATATATATATATATATATATGTACATATGAAACAAGTGCAATTAAGTACAGGAATAAATCAAAGATTTTGCAGATTTGATTACAGATGACCATATAAAGCATGTGCTGCAATAATGTGAGTCAGAAAATTTTGTGTTTCCCAGTGCATATAAAATTTTTTTTACACTATACTGTAGTCTAAGTGTACAATAGTTTTATATTAAAAATGTACTTATCTTATCTTAATCAAAAAAGTACTTTCTTGTCAAAAATTGCTAATGATCATCTGAGCCTTTACCAAGACCTAATCCCTTTGCTGGTGGAAAGTCTTGCCCTGATGTTGATGGCTGCTGACTGATAGAGTTGGTAGTTGCTGAAAGCTGGGAGGGCTGTGGCAATTTCTTAAAATATGACTATGATGAACTTTGCTGCATTGATTGACTCTTCTTTTATTGAAATATTTGTCTGTAGCATTTGATGCTGTTTATAGCATTTTACACACAGTGGAACTTCTTTCAAAATGGGAGTCAATTCTATCAAATCCTGCTGCAGCTTTCATCAATTAAGTTTATGTAATATTCTAAATGTTGCTTCAACAATGTTTACACCATTTTCACCAGGAATGGAGTTCATCTCAAGAAACCAGTTTTCTTGCTCTTCCTTAAGAAGTAACTTCTCGTCTGTTAATGTTTTATCATGAGACCGGAGCAATTCGGTCACATCTTCAGGCTCTGCTTCTAATTCTAGTTCTCTTACTTATTTGCACCACATCTGCAGCTTTCTCCAATGAAGTTTGAACTCCTCAGTTGTCCATGAGAGTTGAAATCAACATCTTCCAAACTCCTGTTAATGTCAATATTTTGACCTTCTCAATTAATCAAGAATGTTCTTGGTGGCATTTAGAATGGTAAATTCTGTCCAGAAAGTTTCCAATTTGCTTTACCCAGATCCATCAGAGGAATCATTATCTATGTCAGCGAGAACTTTAAAAAATACAGTTTTTAAATAATAAGACTTAAATGACAAAATTGCTCTTTGATTAATGAATTATGGATGGATGTGCTGTTAGCAAGCATAAAAACAACATTAATCCCCTTGTACAACTTTATTAGAGCTCTTGACTGACCAGGTGCATTGTCAATAAACAGTAATCTTTTAGAATAATCTTCTTTTATTCTGAGCAGCAGATCTCAACAGTAGGCTTAAAATATTCAGTAAACCATGCTATAAACAAATGTACTTCACTCAGGCTTTGTGTTCCATTTTTAGAGCAAAGGTAAAATGAATTTAGCATAATTATTATGGACCCTAAAATTTTTGAAATAGTCAATGAGCATTGACTTTAACTTAAAGTTGCCAGCTATATTAGCCCATAACAAGAGAGCTGTCCTGTTCTCGAAGCTTAGAAGCCAAGCATTGACTTTTTCTCTCTAGCTATGTAAGTCCTCGGTGGCATCTTCTTCCAAAATGTGGCTGTTTCATCTACATTGAAAATCTGCTGTTTAGTACATCCATCTTCATCAATTATTGTACCTTGATTTTCTGTATACCTTCCTGCAGCTTTGCCATCAGCACTTACTGCTTTACTTTCCACTTTTATGTGATGGACATCTACTTTCCTTCAAACCCATTAATTAACAACTAATTGCTTCAAAGTTTTTTCTGTAGCTTCCTCACTTCTCTCAAACTCATAGATTGAGGAACATTAGAACCTTTCTCTGGATTAGGTTTTGGCTTAAAGAAATGTTGAGGTTGGTTTGGTCTTCTATTCAGACCACTACAACTTTCTCCATTTCCAGCAATGAGGCTGTTTGAATTCCTTATCATTCAGGTATTCACTGGAGTTGTGAGAAATGTGCAACTCTTCCTTTTGCTTGAAAACTTAGAGTCCATTGTAGGATTATTAATTGAGTTAATTTCAATATTGCTGTGTCTCAGGGTATAGAAGGCCCAAAGAGTGGGAGAGAGATGAGAGAATGGACAATTGACAGAGGAGTCAAAATACAGGCAACATTTGTTAATTAAGTTTGTTGTGATACATGAACACAGTTTATGTTGCCTCAAAACAATTACAATAGTAATATCAAAGATCACAGGTCACCGTTACAGATATAAATAATCACGATAAAATTAGGAATATTTTAGAATAACCAAAACTTAACACAGAAACAGGATGAAATGATCATATGCTGTTGCAAAAATGGTGCCGACAGACTTACTAAACAGAGGGTGGTCATAAAGTGCAACAAAGTGAAGCACAGTAAAATGAGGTATGCCTGTATATATACTTGTACTTTCTTTTACTCAGAATAATTTTCATTAACCTTACATTCTAACACGCTGAGTAACTCATTATGATTCTTAGTGATTTTGTTCCACATAGTCTGTAAAAATGGATTCGCTTTGATTCCTTACAGTAACAAAACTTGGGTTTTAAAATAATCCTGAAGGAGCCAGGTCCATGATTCTGCTTTTACTCTTAACACCACAAGGTACTATGTTTACTTTGCTAACAGAGTGAGTTACAAAGACATAGTTTTTAATGTTAAACAAACCATGGATTCCTGGGATAAATCTTATTCCTAAATATATCTCTCAGTTTTTATATATTGCTAGATTTCATTTAATAATTTTTAAAGACCTTTTCTCCTTGTTTTACTTTATTATTTGGTCAACATTCATGAGGCATATTATCTGTAGTTTTAAATTTTTTATTTTCTCTTGTTTTCTTTGATAATATCGTTTTCTAATTTTAGTATAAGAATAATGTTGGCCTGGGCTGGGTTCAGTGGCTTACGTCTGTAATCTCAACACTTTGGGAGGCCAAGATGGGTGGATCATCTGAGGTCGGGAGTTCGAGACCAACCTGACCAACATGGAGAAACCCTGTCTCTACTAAAAACACAAAATTAGCTGGGTGTGAAGGCACATGCCTGTAATCCCAGCTACTCGGGAAGTTGAGGCAGGAGAATCACTTGTACCCCCGAGGCAGAGGTTGCGGTGAACCCTGATTGCACCATTACACTTCAGACTGGGTAACAAGAGCAAAATTCTGTCTCAAAAATAAATAAATAAATAAATAAATAAATAAATAATAAATAGAATAATACTGGCCTTAAAAATGAGTTGTCACGATTACTTTCCACTCATATTTTTTGAAAACAACTTACGTAGAATTTTTATCTTTTCTTTCATAAATATTTGCTAAACTTCACCTGGGAAGCCATCTAGATCTGGAGTTTTCTTTGGGGGAATATTTTTAACAACAATGTGAATTCCTTTAATAGACATAACTATTTCGATTATGTATCTTCCTTTAGAGAGAGACTTGGTAGCGCCTGCCTTTCAATAAATTTGTCTATCTCTTCTAAATTGTTCAATTTCTTTGGGAAAAAGTTGTTCATAATTATTTTCTGATGACCTTTTCACCATCTGTAGGATCTGAGGAGAATACTCTCTTTTATTACTGATAAAGGTGATTTTTTGCTTTCGTATATTTTTTTATCAGGCTAGCTGAGGGTATATCAATTTTATTAAATATTTCAAAAGATGAACATTTGGCTTGTTAATTTTCTTAAATATTTGTTTTCTTTATTGCTGAGAAATTTATAATTTCTTTATTCTTGCTTTGGGTTTATTTTGCACTTATTTTTCCAGCTTCTTAATGTAGAATCTTAGGACATTAATTTTAGATTTCCCCTCATCACTAATATAATTATTTAAAGTTTTAATATTTACTATGGACACAGTTTTAGTTAGCTGCATCCCATAAATTTTGATATATTTTATTAAAATTCCATTTAAAATATTTTCTTACTTTTTTATTTCATCATTGTCTCTTCAAAGTATACTGTTTAATTTCCAAATATTGTGATTTTTCTGAGATAGTTTATTGTTATTTATATAATTCCATTAACATACATAAACATATTCTATGTGCTTTCAATTCATTTGAATTTAATAAGTTTTTTAATAACCCAGAAAATGATTGTAATAGTGCATTTTTATGCTGCTGATAAAGACATACCCAAGACTCAGTAATTTATAAAGAAAAAGAGATTTAATAAACTTACAGTTCCACGTGGCTGGGGAGGCCTCACAATCATGGCAAAAAGTGAAAGACAAGTCTTACACTGAAGCAGGCAAGAGAGAATGAGGGCTAACCAAAAGAGGTTTCCCCTTATAAAACCATCAGATCTTGTGAGACTTATTCACTACCGTGAGGACAGTATGGGGAAAACTGCCACCATGATTCAATTATCTCCAACTGAGTCCCTCCCATAACATGTGGGAATTATGGGAGCTACAATTCAAGATGAGATTTGGTGGGAACACAGAGCCTAACCATATCATTCTGCCCCTGCCCCTCCCAAATTTCTTGTCCTCACATTTCAAAACCAATCATGCTTTCCCAGCAGTTCCCCAAAGTCTTAACTCATTTTAGCATTAACCTAAAAGTCCACAGTCCAAAGTCTCATCTCAGACAAGGCATGTCCCTTCCACCTATGAGACTGTAAAATCAAAAGCAAGTTTGCTATTTCCTAAATACAACAGGAGTGTAGACATTGGATAAATACACTCATCCAAATGGAAGCAATTGGCCAAAACAAAGGGAATACGGGCCCCAAGCAATTCCAGAATCCAGTGGGACAGTAAAATCTTGTTTTTTTTTTTTTTTTGAGATGGAGTCTCGCTCTGTCACCCGGGGTGGAGTGCAGTGGCCGGATCTCAGCTCACTGCAAGCTCCACCTCCCGGTTTACGCCATTCTCCTGCCTCAGCCTCCCGAGTAGCTGGGACTACAGGCGCCGCCACCTCGCCGGCTAGATTTTTGTATTTTTTTAGTAGAGACGGGGTTTCACCGTGTTAGCCAGGATGGTCTCGATCTCCTGACCTCGTGATCCGCCCGTCTCAGCCTCTCAAAGTGCTGGGATTACAGGCTTGAGCCACCACGCCCGGCCGGGACAGTAAAATCTTAAAGCATCAAAATGATCTCCTTTGACTCCATGTCTCACATCCGGGTCACACTAATGCAAGAGGTGAGTTCCCATATTCTTGGTCAGCTCCACCCCTGTGGCTTTGCAGGGTGCAGCCTCCCTCCTGGATGCTTTCATGGGCTGGTGTTGAGTGTCTGTGACTTTTCCAGGTGCACAGTGCAAGCTATTGGTGGATGTACCATTATGGAGCCTGGAGGATGGTGATCCTCTTCTTATAGCTCCACTAGGCAGTGCCTCAGTGGGGACTTTGTGTGGGGGCTTCAACCCCACATTTTCTTTCTGCACTGCTCTAGCAGAGGTTCTCAATGAGGACCCTGCTGCTGAAGCAAACTTCTGCCTGGATATCTAGGCATTTCCATACACACTCTGAAATCCAGGTGGAGGTTCCAAAACCTCAATTCTTAACTTCTGTGCACTTACAGGCTCAACACCACATGGAAGTTGCCAAGGCTTAGGGGCTTGCACCTTCTGAAGCCATGGCCAAAGCTGTATCTTGGACCCTTTTAGCCATGGCTAGAGCAGCTGGGACACAGAGAACCAAGTCCCTAGCCTGTGCATAACAGGGGGGGCCTGGGCCAGGACCACAACCCATTTTTTTTCTAGGCCTTTAGGTCTGTGATCGGAAGGGCTGCCTCAAATGTCTCCAAATGCTTTGGAGACATTTTCCCTGTTGTCTTGGGGATTAACATTTGGCTCCTGGTTACTTATGCAAATTTTTGAAGTCAGCTTGAATTTCTCCTCAGAAAATGGATTTTTCTTTTCTATCAAATCATTAGGCTGCAAATTTTCTGAACTTTTATTCTTTTTCTTTAAAAACTGAATGCTTTTAACCGCACCAAAGTCACCTTTTGAATGCTTTGCTGCTTAGAAATCTCTTCTGCCAGGTACCCTAAATTATCTCCCTCAAGTTCAAAGTTACACAAATCTCTAGGGCAGGGGCAAAATGCCACCAGTCTCTTTGCTAAAACTTTACTTTGCTAAAACTTTACTTTACTTTGCTAAAACTTTACTCCAGTGTTCAACGAGTTCCTCATCTCCATCTGAGACCACCTGAGCCTGGACTTTATTGTCCATATTATTGTCAGCATTTTGTTAAAAGCCATTCATCAAGTCTCTAGGAAGTTCTAAACATTCCTACATTTTTCTATCTGCTTCAGAGTCCTCCAAACTGTTCCAGTCTCTGCCTGTTACCTAATTCCAAAGTCATGTCCACATTTGCAAGCATTTTTACAGCAGCACCTCACTCTCAGTACCAATTTACTGTATTAGTTCATTTTCACACTGCTGATAAAGACATGCCCGAGACTGGGTAATTCATAAAGGTTTAGTGGACTCACAGTTCCACGTGGCTTGGGAGGCCTCACAATCATGGTAGAAGTCAAAAGCCATGTTTTACATGGCAATAGCCAAGAGAGAATGAGGGCCAAGTGAAAGGGGTTTCCCCTTATAAAACCATCACATCTCATGAGACTTATTCACTACCATGAGAACAGTATGGGCAAAACTACCCCATTACTCAATTATTCCACACTGGGTCACTCACACAACATGTGGGAATTATGGGAGCTTTAATTCAAAATAAGATTTGGGTGGGGACACAGCCAAACATATCAATGGTCTACCTTGGTTAATGTACCATGTGCACTCGAAAAAAGGAGGCATATTCTGTAGTTTCGGGATATAGTGTTGGTCTATGTGTAAGTATCCAAGTAGGTCAGTGTGATTGACTGTATTGTTTAGACTCACTATTTCTTACAGATTTTTTTTTCTTCATTTATTCTATCAATTGCAAAATGAAACATGTTAAAAAATCCTACTATGGAAGAGAAGTCAAGATGGCTGATTAGAAGAAACTGGTCAGCAGTTCTCACCAAGAAAATATGCTCAGTGAATGAATACTGCACCTTCAACGGAAGTATCCAGGTTCTCTCCCTGGGACTGACTAGGTTGTTGGCAAGACCCACAGAGAGTGAGAAAAAGCAGGGTGGAGCAATGGCCCAATCAGGAGCCACATGGGGCAAGGGGAGCTCCCACCCCCACCCAAGGGAGGCTGAGAGTGATTGTGTTACCGCACTCAGGAAATCATGTTTTTTCCGTGGATCTATGTAACCTGCTGATCAGGAGATCCCCTCATGAGCCCAGGCTACTAGGGCCTTGGGTCCCAAGGACAGAGCTGTGCAGACTCTCGGCAGCCACTTGGGTTGTGGCCAGTGGCAGCAGGTTGGAGAGTGCCTAAATGACTGAGCTCCCGGGGGAAGGGCCAGCTGCCATCACTGCAGCTTCAGTTAGCCTTTTTTCCCTGCCAGTGAGAGGGAGACTGGGCTACTTGGACTGGAAGAAATTCCCACAGCACCGCACAGTGGCTGTGACAGATCATGGCCTGACTACTTCTTTAGGTGGGACTAGGATCCATCCCTCTTCACTTGGTTGGGCCTCCGTGTGGAAATTCCAGCAACTCCAGCCAGTTTACAGTTAGAACTCTGATATCCCTGGTGAGAGGGGCAGCCACAGTCTCCATGGATCAGCAGACTTTAGTTTTTCCTGCCTGCTAGCTTTGAAAAGTCCAGGCAGCCTGAATGAGGGGAATCTTCCCCAGTGCAGAACACCTACTTGGCCAAAGGGCATCCAGGGTACTTTGTTGAGTGGGTCCCTGATCCCTTGCCCTTTGACTGTATGAGATGCTCCAATAGGGGTCACCAGACACCTTATATAGGAGCATTCCAGCTGGCATAAGTTTAGTGCCTCTCTGACAAAGCTCCCAGAGGAAGGAGCAGGCAGCCATCTTTGCTGTTCTTCAGCCTCCACTGGTGACACCTCCAGGTATGGGAGTGTCCCAGGTGAATAGGGTCTGGAGTGGACCCCCAGCAATCACAACAGCCCTACAGAAGAGGAGCCTGACTGTTAAAAGAAAAGCAAACAAAGAAACAAACAAACAGAAAACAGCAACATCAACAAAAGACCCCACAAAAACTCCATCCAAAGGTCAGTAGCCTCTAAGATCCAAGGTAGATAAGCTCATGGAGATGAGAAAGAACCAATGCAAAAATGCTGAAAACTCAAAAAGCCACAGTGCCGCTTCTCCTCCAAATGATCATAACACCTCTCTAGCAAGGGCTCAAAACTGGATTGAGGCTAAGATGTTCTGCAAGGAACTTAAACAAATTTTCAAGGAAAAAAAATATTAAAAAGTGGGCAAAGGACATGAACAGACACTTCTCAAAAGAAGACATAACATGTGGCCAATAAACATATAAAAAAATTTCAAAATCACTGATCATTAAAGGAATGCAAATAAAAACCACAGTCAGATACCATCTCATGCTAGTCAGAATAGTGAGTATTAAAAAATCAAGAAACAACAGATGCTTACAAGGCTGTGGAGCAATAGGAAAGCTTTTACAGTGTTGGTGGGAATGTAAATTAATTCAACCATTGTGGAAGACAGTGTGATGATTCCTCAAAGACATAGAACCAGAAATACCATTTTACCCAGTAATCCCTTTACTGGTTATATACCCAAAGGAATATAAATCATTCTATTACACAAATATATGCAAACATATATTCATTGCAGCAGTATTCACAATAGCAAAGACATGGAATCAACCCAAATGCCCATCGATGATAGACTGGACAAAGACAGTGTGGTACATATTCATCACAGAAGACTATGCAGCTATAGAAAGGAATGAGATCGCGTCCTTTGTAGGGACATAAATGGAGCTGGAAGTCATTGTCCTCAGCAAACTAATGAAGGAACAGAAAACCAAATAGGATATGTTCTCACTTATAAGTGGGAGCTAAACAATAAGAACACATGGACACAGGGAAAGAACAACAAAAACTGAGGCCTGTCATGGGGGTGGGGTCAGGGGGAGGGAGAGCATCAGGAAAAAATAGTTAATGCATGTTGGGCTTAATACCTAGGAGATGGGTTGATAGGTGCAGCAAACCACCATGGCACACGTTTACCTGTGTAACAAATTTGCACATCCTGCACATGTACCCCAGAACTAAAAATAAAATAAAATAAAGTCATATTATTTATGAGATTGTCTATTCCTCATTTTAAATTTGTCATTTTTGCTTAATGTATTTTGAAGCAATTAAGTGTGCACAAATTTACGATTTATATGAATTCCTAATAAGTCATTATGAATTTTTTTATTTATCTTTGATAATACTTTTTTTTTTTTTTTTTGAGACGGAGTCTTGCTCTGTCACCGGGCTGGAGTGCAGTGGCCAGATCTCAGCTCACTGCAAGCTCTGCCTCCCGGGTTCACGCCATTCTTCTGCCTCAGCCTCCCGAGTAGCTGGGACTATAGGCGCCCGCCACCTCGCCCGGCTAGTTTTTTGTATTTTTAGTAGAGACGGGGTTTCACCGTGTTAGCCAGGATGGTCTCGATCTCCTGACCTTGTGATCCACCCGTCTCAGCCTCCCAAAGTGCTGGGATTACAGGCTTGAGCCACTGCGCCTGGCCTGATAATACTCTTTATCTTGAAATCTATCTTCATAACATTAATATGGCCATTTGGCCTTCTTAACATTTATAGTCTGATACATATTTCTTCATTCATTTACAGTCATGCTTTCTGTGTATTTATATTTAAGGTGTATCTCTTCTTACAGCATAAAGTTGAATCTTGCTTTCTGCCTTTATTCAGAGTGTTCAATCTATTAACATTTAATGTAATTATTGATGTGTTTCAATTGGGTTTTTCATTTTATTATTAACTTTCTGATTCTCCTCTTTTTTTTTTTTGAGAAGGAGTCTTGCTCTGTAACCCAGGCTGGAGTGCAGTGGCCAGATCTCAGCTCACTGCAAGCTCCGCCTCTCGGGTCCACACCATTCTCCTGCCTAAGCCTCCTGAGTAGCTGGGACTACAGGCGCCCGCCACCTCGCCCAGCTAGTTTTTTGTATTTTTTAGTAGAGACGGGGTTTCACCGTGTTCGCCAGGATGGTCTCGATCTCCTGACCTCGTGATCCGCCCGTCTCAGCCTCCCAAAGTGCTGGGATTACAGGCTTAAGCCACCTCACCCAGCCTTGTCCTCTATTTTTTTAAGCATCTGCTTCTCCTTTTCCTTTTTTGGATTATTTGAATTTTTTCCACTTTCATTTATTTATTGTCCTTTTAGCTAAATGTCTTTGCAGTTTTCTAGTGATTGCTCTAGGAATTACTACACACACACACACACACACATATATTACACACATATATATCTCTTCAACTTTTTAAAATCTATTTAAAATTGATTTTATACTATTAAAGAAAAATTATTCTGACACCTGATAGAATAATAAGTTGGACTTTATCCAGGACTACCATAATGGGTAGGCTATGCAAGAATGGAGAGAGATAGGGCTCGACTCCCCAACCCTCAATATAGTGAAGACAGCTGAGAACTGATTTGCCAAAAACTAGAGTTGGGGAGGGGGATTGATAAAGAAAAAAACACTAAAAGTAGATAACAAAGGTAGGGGGTTTCTTGCTAAGCCAATGTCGCAGAATTCTTACTGAAGCTGGCCAGGATGATCAGATGTTGAGGGTGGACAATTCTCCCTAAACGAAACTGACTTACCAGTATTCTTACTAAAACAAACCTGCTGGCTGAAGACAAGCCCCAAAGACAAGGCATAGTCAAAAAAGGTCTTGGGAGAGCCACTCTAAAACTTGATTAAAAAGAGAGTCTTTGCCACTACCATTGTACACAAAATGTAGCAAATTAATATGTTTACTGTGACAGACTATTGGCAACCAGATGCCAAAATGTAAGGTATTAAGTGAGTAAATGTAAGCTTTTCCTCACAATGATTTTAAATTTACCATTTTGTTATTCTTCTACAGATTTCTTTAGGAAGAAATTTACAGCATATCTTTTTTTATTAAATAAAAAATAATAATACTAGGCAGAATGAAATGTATTTGATGAACAATGTTATGTTAATTAAAGAAAATCTGTAAGATATTTATTATATTTGTAATTTAAATTGAAGATTTTAAATGTCTATATTTTCTCTTTGTTACTTTTCTGAGAAGATTGAGCAATGACATATGTAATAATTATGTTATTAAACACTTCAGGCATATTATAATAAACATGTTATCATGTTATTGTGGTTAAAGGAAATGAAATAGTTAATAGAAAGTATTCCAAGACCTTGTTTACACATTCAACCGAAAGAAATTTTAAGGGTGCCTCTTAACTAGGGTTTCCAGATTTAGCAAATAAAAACAAAACTGGAGGAAGCAGGAACCTCCTTCACAGGACAGGGTGAGATCAAGCAGGGGAAATGCCAGATACTCATAAAACCATCAGATCTCATGACAGTCACTCATTAACAGAAGAGCAGCATTGGGGAAACTGCCCCTGTGATCCAATTATCTCTATCTGGTCCCACTTTTGACACGTGGGGATTGCAATTCAAGGTGAGATTTGGGTGGGGACATAGAGCCAAAACATACCATTCCACCCCGGCCCCTCCCAAATCTCATGTCCTCTTATTTCAAAATGCAATCATGCCACCCAACAGTCCCCCAAAGTCTTCATTCATTCCCACATTAACCCAAAAGTCCAAATCCAAAGTCTCATCTGAGGCAAGGCAAGTCCTTTCTGCTTATGAACCTGTAAAATCAAAAGCAAGTTAGTTACTTCCTAGGTACAATGCAGGTACAGGCTTTGAGCAAATACACCCATTTAAAATGGAAGAAATTGGCCAAAACTAAAGGACTAAAAGCCCCATGGAAGTCTGAAATCCAATAAGGTGGTTATTAAATCTTAAAGTTCCAAAATGATCTTTGACTCCAAGTCACACACCTAGATCATGCTGATGCAAGAGGTGAGCTCCCACAGCCTTGGGCAGCTCTGCTCCTGCAGCTTTTCAGGGTGCAGTCCCCTGACCTGGCTGCTTTCGCAGGCTAGTGTTGAGTATCTGTGGCTTTTCCAGGTGCACAGTGCAAGCTGTAAGTGTATTTACCATTAGGGGGTCTGAAGGATGGTGCCCCTCTTCTCACAGTTCCATCAGGCAGTGCCCCAGTGGGGACTCTGTTTTGGGGCTCCAACCCCATATTTCCTTTCTGCACTACCTCAGCAGAAGTTCTTCATGAGGGTTCCACCCCTGCAGCAAACTTCTGCCTAGACTTCCAGGCATTTTCATATATCCTCTAAAATGTAGATGAAGGTTCCCAAACCTAAATTTTTGACTTTTCTGCCCTCAGGCCCAACTGTGTAAGCAGCCAAGACTTGGGTCTTGCACCCTCTGAAGCAGTGGCCTGAGCTGTACACTGGCCTCTTTTAGGCATGGCTGGAGTTGAAGCAGCTGGGATGCAGGGTGACATGTCCTGAGGCTGCACATAGCAGAGTTTCCTGAGTCCAGCCCCCAAAACCATTTTTCTGTCTCAGGCTGAAGATTTCTAATATGCCCTGGATAAATTTTTCCCATTGTCTTGGTGTTTAACATTTGGATCCTTGTTACTTATGCAAATTATTGTGGCTGGTTTGAATTCCTCCCCAGAAAATGGGTTTTTCTTTCCTACCTCATAGTCAGGCTGCAAATTTTCCAAAGTTTTATGCTCTGCTTTTTCTTGAACACTTTGTCAGCTAGAAATTTCTTCTGGCAGATACCCTAAATCATCTTTCTCAGTTCAAAGTTCCAAGAGCTCTACGGCAGGGGCGAAATGCTACCAGTCTCTTTGATAAACATAGCAAGAGTCACCTTTACTTCAATTCCCAAGAAGTTTCTCATCTCCATCTGAGACCACTCAGCCTGCACTTCATTGTCCATATCACTACCAGCATTTTGGTCAAAATCATTCAACAAGTTTCTAGGAAGTTCCAAACTTTCCCACATATTCCTGTCTTCTTCTGAGCTCTCCAAACTGTTGCTACCTCTGCCTGTTACCCAGTTCCAAAGTCACTTCCACATTTTCGAGTATCTTTACAGGAGCGCCCCACTACCTCAATACGAATTTATTGTATTAGTTCATTTTCATACTGCTATAACAAACTGCCTGAGACAGGGTCATTTATTTTAAAAAAAAAAGTTTAATTGACTGACAGTACTGTATGGCTGGGGAGGCTTCAGTAAACTTACAGTCATGATGGAAGGCCAGGGTGAAGCAGACATCTTCACAGGGTGGCAGGACAGAGTGAGTACAAGCATGGGAAATGCCGGACTCTTATAACATCATCAGATCTCATAAGACTCACTCATTATCACGAGAACAGGATGGGGGAAATTGCCCCCATAATCCAGTCACCTCCACCTTGTCCCACCTTTGACTTGTGGGGATTATGGGGATTACAATTCAGGGTGAGATTTTGGTGGGGACACAGAGCCAAACCATATAAACTATATGTGTTAATCATCCATAATATACTTTGTAATGTGGCAAAATAAGCAATAATAACAAATGCATAAGATTCACATCTTCTGACATTGTACAATTTATAGAGATTCCACTTATGTATACAATGGCAGAAGTCAGAAAGTTACTATATGGAAAGATAAGTATCACAGGTTCTTACTCATATGTGGGAGGTAAATAAATTGATCTCATGGAGGTAGAGAGTAGAAGAATGTCAGATACCAGAAAGTGAGAAGGATGTGTGGGTGGGACGTGGGATTGTAGAGAAATTAATCAGTGGTTAGAAACATGCAGTTAGAGAGAAGATATAAGTTCTAATATTCAATAGCAGAGTAGGGTGATAGCTGTTAGCAAAAACATGTCATATGTTTCAAACTAGCTAGAAGAGAGGACTTGAAGTGTTTCCAACACATAAATGATTGCTACAGCAAATACTGTGACTCAGTCAGTTGACATTCTGTGCATGTAACTAATACCCACATGTACCCTCTAAATATGTAAAATGTTATGTATCAATTTTTAAAAATTAAGGAGAAAATATTACTGTATGGCTTCCCCAGGTAACCTACAAATTTCCCTTCTAGGAAGACTAGTTTTTGTCAGTGCAGGATACTAGGAGTCACAAGCTTCAGTATATTGAAATGATGAGTAAAGTTAAGGAACAACATAACGGATCAGAGCAAAAAGACTGGTATAGTTTACCTGTGTAGCTAAATGGTTTAATTGTGTTCTGAAAATATATTTGTTAGAATTTGGGAAGTATGAGGAAGCTGAGTTAGTAAGTAAATACCGCAACAATTGTATTTAATCTGTAGTTACAGTCATTTCAGTCATAAGTCTACATAAACAATAGTAGACAACAGTTTTTTGAATAATAAGCTCACACTTTACTAATGAACCTATGATAATATATTATTTTATAAAGTCAATTGAAGCCTAAGGTAAAAGAAAAAAGTGAAAAAGACCACAAAGTCTATTTTTGCACACTATCTTATTTTCAATAATTTATAATAATTTTTCACCATATAAAAATTATTAAAAATTAAAAGCAAACCCTGAAAGGTGTTAAAATATTTTAATAAATAGTGTATGATTTAATAACAAAACAGAAATAAAAATAGTCTGTAATACTATATTGGCATAGATGAAATAATTTAATTAAATTAGTCATGATATATTCAAATGATGCATTTATTTATTTACATACATATCATAATGTACTCATAAAATTATCTTACACATACATGCATATGCCCAAATTTAAGTAACTATGTATATATAGTATGCTTGACTGATTTCAAATAAAATAATATAGCAAACCAAATTAAATGAAGTGATGAAAAACTGTGTACTTGTTTTTCTTATATTTTAAGCACTCTGGAATATTTAACTTATCTAAAATACCAAAAACAGTGCACTTTTACAGTCATATTAATAGCGTTACCGTATGTTTGAGACATTTTTTCCAAAACTTTTTCAGTTTTGAAGTATTCATGTTAGCCTGCTGGACCAAACTTCTTTTTTTTTTTTTTTTTTTTTGAGACGGAGTGTCGCTCTGTCGTCCAGGCTGGAGTGTAGTGGCGCAATCTCGGCTCACTGCAAGCTCCGCCTCCCGGGTTTACGCCATTCTCCTGCCTCAGCCTCCCGAGCAGCTGGGACCACAGGCGCCCGCCACCTCGCCTGGCTAGTTTTTTGTGTTTTTTAGTAGAGACAGGGTTTCACCGTGTTAGCCAGGATGGTCTCACTCTCCTGACCTCGCGATCCACCCTTCTCGGCCTCCCAAAGTGCTGGGATTACAGGCTTGAGCCACCACGCCCGGCCTGGAACCAAACTTCTAAGGGTTAACTGAAAAAAACTACCAACCAAACACGCAGTATTTTTTGTAATCTTCAAATGCAGAAAATCTACCTGTCAAAACATCTAATATAATTGACTACCTGTCAAAAACAAATTGCTGTAAATGTATGTGCAATAACTGAAATCACATAAACAACTACTTAGTCCAGTAGTAAGACTAATCACTTCATGCCTGTGCACTCGATATGAGGAAACAACAATTCAATTAATTCCACTAGATGACAGTATTAAAAATACTTGAAGGGCATTTCAATAATTGAAAATTAGCTGATGGGTTTATTATATTATTTTGAAAAAATGAATTATTGCTCTCCTGTCTTCTAAATATTCTATTCATGCATTGGGAGATATATGAGGATCCTAAAAACGTGATTTAAATGTGGCTAAGGATTTTCATGCTTCCATTCCATGAAACCCTAATAACTACCCTAATTAACTTAGCACTTGGGTATTATCTAGCTGAGCTAATACAACATAATGAAGGTATTTCACATTTGTTGGTCTTGATAAATTGAACATAAATTACCAGAGTGAACATCTTTTATATAAAGAAAACATAACTATTTCTCCCCAGAATAACTTGCAGGTATATTAGTCAGATGACCATTCACTAATTTCGCTGAAACTTTCATTATTGATTTTAAGAAATAGCAGACTCTCCATTTGCAATATGATGGAACAGTTAATGGCATTGGAAGTTTATTTTCCAGGGCATGACAAGAATGCTTTTAGTGCTTAAAAGTGAAACTGTTTTCCAAAGAAAAGAGGAAGCTATTCGCCTAACTCCCCACATTGTTATTGAAATAATTTGGAAGGTATTTCTGTCTCACAAAGTTGGTGTTGGTTGCACTGTATTTGCAGTATGAGAAAGGATTTATGCATTGTAAATACTACAATTCTATCGGGAAAAGCCATTCAGTCTTAAATGAGGCACACGAATCATACTTAACAGCATTAAAAACTACCTTACTTTGCATGAACATGCATTTAAACTGTAGTTTTCTCTGTGGAATAGGGAATGTTCAATTTTAACTAAGATAATCTGCATAAAAAGGACAAATTTATATTCTTATGACTACCTCTGTTATTCTCATCTTAAGCACATATTTATAATTATGAAAAGCCTATAGTATTTTCTTTAGATTAGAATCCTACAAAACTTTACCTTATTTTTATGTTACACTCTATTATTATTATTTCCATGAAACTGGCAAAATTTAAGGATAAAATGTGTATTTATGAAATAAATATGAAAGTGTCTATGTAACTAAATTTATTTAAAAGATTTTTGGCTAAAAGAGCTTTTTGATTTCTTTACAAACATAAGTAAAAACTTTAGTTATTTTTCAACTGAACTGTGGTGTAATACGTATTATCATCCCACTAAAATTGCTGCACATGGTTCATGATATGTTAAATGAGTGTCCACTCAGAACTCAGCCATGAGTTTGTCAGTTTTTAGTTGACCTTATAAAAGGAATAATGCTGAATAATAGCTCTTTTTTTTTTTTTTTTCTATTTTACTTTATTAAGGACTGTTCAGTAAATGTCAGGTCAATTCCATTTCCTCCAAAACCAATTCCCTTAAAACGAATTGAAGATTGTTTTTCTTTTCTCGAAAAGAACTGAAGACACCTTAGGGGTCATCTAGTAGTATTATAGAAGAGAAAACCAAGGCAAAGTAAAGTCACCTCCCCAAGCGCTCAAAAATAATGATAAAAACAGGCCTAGGACCCTATTTTCCTCATTCCTAATACAGTGTTTGTCTAACTACCGTTTGCTCTTGTGGGATAATAAGGACAACATGCGCTGTGTTACATTCTCCATTCGAAAGCATTCAATTCATATTTAGAAGGTAGAATGATTTTTAGGTTTCAAGTTAGAATACAATTTTTCGGAATTTCATCACAGATCTTTTCTGAAAAATAATATGAATTAATTCTCTAAATTCCAGAGCTTGTTTATTTTGTATTTATTTATGTATTTATTATTTTTGAGATGGAGTCTCACTCTGTCACCCAGGCTAAAGTGCAGCGCCGTGATCTCGGCTCATTGCAACCTCTGCCTCCCAAATTCAAGGGATTCTCTTGCCTTAGCCTCCCAAGTAGCTGGGATTACAGGTGCACACCACCATGCCTGGCTAATTTTTGTAATTTCAGTAGATACGGCATCTCCTGTGTTGGCCAGGCTGGTCTCAAACTCCTGACCTCAAGTGATCCACCTGCCTCAGCCTACCAAAGTGCTGGGATCACAGGCCTGAGCCACTGTGCCTGGCCAGCGACAGGGCCTAGCCCTGAGCTTGTTTTTTAAAAATTGCCTTTCACTTTTCTAATTTACTTTTCACTATTTGATGAGATTAAGCAACAGCTAAGATACCATACAAATAAAATAGTAATAACATTTCGGCTGCTTAAAAAATGTACTCCTATATTTTAGACATAAATTCATAAAATTCAACCAGTCCTGCAGTTGGTCATCGGCAGTCAGATAGTAAAGCAGTTTATTACTTTTCTTCCTGCTCTTTAGAATGTCAGTCACAACTGGGCAATTCTCAGATGTATTTACTAGTTTTCTGCTGCTCACATCCATTACATAAGTCGTGCCTACTAAGAACTGCTCTCAACTCTAATAAAATCAATGACTATGGCAGAGAAACTTCCGATTTATAATTTGCAATAAGAAGTTTAATAGTGACATGACTTAGTTTTTAAGCTTTATTTCTAATGAGAGCACACAGTGACCCTAATCTACATTACAATTAATATAATCAGTATTAGAATGTTAAAGAGGACATTTTAAGTCACATTTCATAATGTTATTTACAATTCATGCTACATTTTATCTACATGTATATAATCAAGTTTAATTTGAAGCCCTAATTTGGTTATTTTTTCCACATATCAAATACAATTTGAAAATTTTATTGTTTCATTGTTCATTTGTTTAATATTATGATTTTCAAGTATTCTATTTAACCAACCCTATTAAATATTGGTCCCATCCAACATTTGCCATTTCTCCCCCTTCCTACTGAAAGAGCCTAGTGACAGAGAAAGGCTGAGAACATAGGAAGAAGGGTAGAAGTTTGAGGAATGGTGATAGTGGTGAATAATTGTAGAAGTTTGCAATAAATACAAGCAAGTTCTCAGTAGTGATTCCAATTAAACCTAGCCTAAATCAAATAAAGTTACTGGATCATATACGGCACCACTTTTCTTTTAGAATTGTCATCATTCTGACTCATTATGGCAATTCTTGTATCTGAGACCTCAAGTAAGCCTGCAATATTTATTATGCCAAATAGTTAATAAAGAACACAGACTGCTTTCTTTGCATACAATTTTGAGTTATGTTCCAACAAACTCCACACACTTTTATTACGTCTTATTATATCATCAAATATCAACTTCATATTTTTTCACCAACTCATCTGCCTTAATACTAATTTGATATTTAATTACTAAATATTATTTTATTTAAAATTACAAATTAAATTTTAATTTACTAAAATACAAATTTAATAGCAATTCAAAACTTAACGAAGAATAGTAATTAGGTTTGTGTATCTTGGCCAAGTCACAAATTAAAACTAAACGGAGCAGCCATACTTGCTCCTTATAATACATAAATGGAAATTGTAAGCATGTGATCAAGCTCTTCCCAGAAAAAAACAGTCATCAAAACAAATGAGAGCTAATTTAAAACACTCATTCTGTGCTTCATTCAATATTGTGCCCAAGAATAAAAAGTAAAGATTAATTCTGGTTTTACAAAACCTTTCAGTAGCTCTGTCATCAATTTGAAAACAATGTAAGGTAATTTCTATAAATACTGAAAATTTGTCAAAGATATTCTTTATTATCTTTACAATTCAATTTAAAAATGTCAATTTTAAAAAATAGGCCTTCAAATGAATGATATCTATGTATTTATTATTTTTTCTCTCTTCTTATTTATGTTCTATTATGCCTTCCCCCATAATACCATTTTATGTCTATAGTTAATTCATTATAGAACAGTGCTTCCATTCAATCTCAAGTTAGTAGAATATTCATCAAAAATAATTGGACTGGAGAAGATAGATTTAGATTATGACATAGAATAACTCATTGTGGTTATTAACAATCTTCTCACCAACTGAGCTGTTTGAAAGTTGGAAGGTAAAAATATGCTGGAGTACCCTGGGGTAGGGATAGTTAGAAAATTGGGCTGAAATAAAGCTAAAATACGCAGGTTTCCCAGTATTAAATTTCATGACATTTAAAAAATTATCTTCTCTTTCCCTCCTACCCTAATGCTATAATGATCAGAAAGATTCCCTAATTAGTTTTGCATACAGTGAAGAGCTACAGTTTTGTAATGGCACTTCAAAGGAGCAACTTCAGTAACAGTGACTTATTTAGCTGTTTAGAAATTCTGTTGATTCACAGGGGATTACAAGCTGTTGCTCAATAGACTAACATGGCCAAGCAATTTATGTTAAACGTCATTTTCCTCTTGATAAACTATAACTGTATTTCATAAAATATGAATTAATATAGTTCCACAATGTGGCAAAGATTACTATTAATTATATGTTCTAGCAAGATATGCACATAAAAATGTAACTGTACACTTGTGTACACAAGACTTTTTATTGCATGTTGTAGAACTTAAACTCTATCATTTAAAAACAACAGAGTGTATGAATATAAGTTCATTGATGTACGATAGCTCCTACAAAATTTAAATGATTACCACTACAGTTAAACTGATGTGAAACATGTAAAAATAGCACAAGATATTATAATATCTTTCAACAAACATATAAGTTCTTTTTTCTTTTTTCTTTCTTTTTTTTTTTTTTTTTGAGACTGAGTCTCACTCTATCACCCAGGCTGGAGTACAATGGTGTGATCTTGGCTCACTGCAACCTCCGCCTCCCAGGTTCAAGCAATTCTCTTCCCTCTGCCTCCTGAGTGGCTGGGATTACAGGCACCCGGCTAATTTTTGTATTTTTAGTAGAGATGGGGTTTCACCATGTTGTTCAGGCTGGTCTCGAAGTCCTGACCTCCTGATACGCCTGCCTCAGCCTCCCAAAGTGCTGGGATTACAGGCATGAGCCACTGCACCCAGCCAACAAACGTAAAATTTCAAATGTTAATTTGCTCAAAGAAATCAAAATACAATGGAAGGCAAACAGTGTAATATACCGTTAAAAATCAAAATATCAAAAAATAGTTAATGACACTGGAAGAACTCACGGTATAATGTTAAGTTAAAAAAATGAAGACATCAAATAATAAAATGATTGTAATAAATCACGGTATCAAATCACCATTTTAACAATGATTATACCTATGTGATTTTTATTTTTAAAGTTTTCTATATGTTTAGTATTTTCTACAATTTTATCTATGAGCGTGCGTTAACCCATGAGCAAAATAAATCAGGTTTTTTCATACATACATGTGTGTTGAGATGGCCCTCAATAAAGGATTAATGACATTTTTTTTAAGAGCCACCTAAATGTCAAACACAGTGTCTGCTGCATGCCTTGCAATGTTTTATTAAATTATAACAGCAACCCTATAACGTAAGTATTGTTACTTTAATTCAAATACTCATCAAGTATTTAATGAGGAAACTGAAAATCAGGAAGTTAAATCAATTTCTAAGGCCAAAGAGCTAATTAAACAAAAGAAACAGGATTTAAGTCATTGCCTATGGCTCAAAATTGTGTACTCTTTCACTCTTAGCACAATACCTCTCCAATGATTAATGAATAAATTATATCAGAAATATGTACCAATTTATCAACTCTTTCCTTTAAATTTAAATATCAATAATGAACCAGAAATATAAATTTTAATTAGTGAAGACTCCCAAGCAAAGTTGAGGGAAAGGTTCCATTATATTTGAACATGAGAGAGAATTGAACTTTAAAAATGTTTCTATTATATAAACATTTAAAATGTTAAATAATTATGTAAATTTTACATGCTTCAGACTGGGGATTTAGAAATTGATAACAATACAGTAGTATATTTTTAAAGACATGCAAAATAGCTTGTCCTATAACTGGCTGGGTTTCTCTGAATGTTTCATTATTGACTACTTCTCAGTTTTTTTATAAAATGTTTTGCACAATTGTGATACTTTTGGTTGTACACTACCTCTAGAATTCATAATAAAATGATGCTGGCAGTGGAGAAATTTGCTTTATTGTTAAGTTTGCAATTATTCTGAATATTGACTCTAAAGTGATATAAAAACTATGACGACTATGAAAATTTTTGTGGTGTATTGAGGATGGAATATTTCAGTACATTTGCTCGGCAATACTGTCATCTCTCTGCACAAGCTAGTTCTCAAGTCAGCCAGTGGCTTTTTGTATAATCTTTTTTTTTCTTCAACTTTTATTTTAAGTTCAGGGCTACATGTACAGGATGTGCAGGTTTGTTACATACATAAACATGTGCCATGGTGGTTTGCTGCACAGATCATCCCATCATCTCGGTATGAAGCCCTGCATCCATTAGCTATTTTTCCTGATGCTCTCCCTCCCACCACCTTCCTCCACTAACAGGCCCCAGTGTGTGTTGTTCCTGCCCATATGTCCATGTAATCTCATCATTCAGCTCCCATGTGTAAATGAGAACAAATCAACAGCCAATATAATACTGAATGGGCAAAAGCTGGAAGCGTTCCCCATGAAAACCAGCACAAGGAAAGGCTGTCTTCTCTCACCACTCCTATTTAGTATTGGAGGTTCTGGCCAGGGCAATCCAGCAAGAGAAAGAAATGTGGGGTATTCAAATAGGAAGAGAGAAAGTCAAATTGTTTTTGTTTGCAGATAACATGATCCTGTATCTAGAAAATCCCATGATCTCAGCCCAAAAGCTTCTTAGCTGCTAAGCAATTTAAGCATTCTCAAGATACAAAATCAATGTACAAAAGTTGCTAGCATTCCAATACACCAACAACAGGAAAGCAAAGAGCCAAATCATGAATGATTTCCTATTCACAATTGCTACAAAGAGAAAAATGCCCAGGAATACAGCTAACAAAGGAAGAAAGACTTCTTGAAAGAGAAATACAAACCACTGCTCAAGGAAATCAGGGAGGACACAAACAAACAAACAAACAAACAAAAAAAAAAAAAACAAAAAAACCCTTGCTTATGGATAGGAAGTATCAATATTGTGAAAATGACTATATTGCCCAAAATAATTTATACATTCAATGCTTATTCCTATTAAAGTACCATTGACATTCTTCACAGAATTAAAAATAAAACTATCTTAAAATTAACATGGAACTAAAAAAGAGCCTGTATAGACAAGACAACCCTAAGCAAAAAGAACAAAGCTGGAGGCATCATGCTATCTGACTTCAAACTATACTACAAGGCTATGGTAACCAAAACAGTATGGTACTGGTACTAGAATAGACACATAGACCAAGGAACAGAATAGAGAACTCATGAACACTTCTTATCCCTGATGAAGGATGATTTCCAAGTGTTGCTTTAGGACATTTTAGAGTAATTCTAGTCATTTAACAAAATATTAAAATTTACAAAACACATGATATTTTGAGTATTTCAGGAAATCAGTGGGGTGCAACAACTCAATAAAAAGTTCAAATCACTTTTCTAACTGGCAAAAAGGGAGCTATTAAGGTTAAATTAAAGTTAAATGCTCAGTGCCCTTCAAATAGTACTTTTAAAATATGTAACAATAAAGTGAAAATAGTTGTTTTACATTTTTATACAATTGAAATGTAGGCACATTTTGAAGGGAGTAAATAGTTTCATTAAGCATTAGTTTCATCATATTCCTCTGGGTAATAAAGTATATTTTAAAGTGTAGAAAAACATTTATTCAGGTGATTCTTCAAAGGCTGTATTTCTAAATCTGGATTTAGTTCATCTAAATATGCTTAGACAGATGTCTATGCACATGTTTGCTTAAATAACTAAACATTTATTTGTAATTGTATTTTCCCTTTCCTTTCTGCATTAATTACAAATCTAAAAGAGGTTAAGATAACTCACTATTTTCAATAAAATATTAATAGAACAAATTTATTCATCATGTTTTGATTTGATAGTCGACTGTTGCACATTCTCAATATATTTCACTTGATCATCTAATGTTTAAATAATATAAAATTATAGTTAATAAGTCCACGTTCTACTCTCTTGTGTCTACCAGACCTTAAATAAATTTAAGATATTATTATGACTTGGTGGATTCATTTGGATTTCATAGAGCCAACTACTTGGTAATGCTCAAACCAAAATCACCATCACCACAAAAGCCAACTTTTTTTTTTTTTTTTTGAACTGTCCCTGTGAAATCCTGTTTGTTTGGACGGAGGGAGGGAGGAAACAAAAAGAACAAAGGGACTAAAATGGCGCATTTCCAGGTTCTTCATTGTTAACTTTCCCACGCCCGGGAAAGACACGGGTCGACTGCGCAGGCGCAACCCGACCTCTGACGGAGAAAAACCGGAACCCGCCTAGCCGCGCCTACCGCCCCGCCCCCGACCCGCCTATGTCCCGCCCACTGCCCGCCCACTCCTGGGCCCAGGACATAAAAGCCACTGCGGCGGGCGCGCCCTGCGAATTTCCTTGGCCCCCGCTTGTGTGCGGGCCTAGGAACCTCGCCCGAGAACGCAGGAGTGACTTCGTCGGCCTCCAGGGCAGGACACCAGTGAACCTCGCCCCTCCTTCACATTGGCTTGTAAATAAAGTTTTCTTTACTTTGCCTACTTGCCTATTCTCTGGCATTTACTCTGGTGGTCGTCTGGAACAAATCACTGTTGACATCATCTGTATATAGATTTTGTATACAAAGTCACACTCACCAGATTAACATTTCAAAAAATCTATAGCATATCTAAAATTTATATCCACCCTTGGTTAATATGAACTAAGCACGTTGTTCAACATTTTTAGTTTTTATAGGTAAATAGCAGTTGTATATATTTATGAGGTACATCAGACATTATGGTACAGGCATGCAATTTGTAATAGTCACATCAGGGAATGCTGGGTTTCTATGTATTTATTAACATTTATCTTTTGTATTACAAACAATCCAGTTATACTATTTCAGTTACTGTAAAATGTACAATTAAATTATTATTGACTGTTGTCCCCTGCTGTTCTACCAAATAGTAGTCTTATTCATTTTTTCTAATTTTTTTTTTGTTTCTCTTAACCATCCCAACCTTCCCCCCAAACCCCAAAACATTTATTCAGGTGGTTCTTCAAAGGCTGTATTTCTAAATCTGGATTTAGTTCATCTAAATATGCTTAGACAGATGTGTACCAGTACCCTTTCCAGCTACTGGTAACTATCCTTTTACTCTCTATCTCCATGAATTTAATTGTTTAGACTTTTAGATTGCACGAATAAATGAGAATATGCAATATTTGTGTTTCTGTGCCTGGCTTATTTTACTTAACATAATGACCTCCAGCTCCGTCTATGTTGTTGCAAATGATTGGATCTCATTCTTTAATATGACGGAATAGTACTTCATTGTGTTTATGTATCATATTTTCTTTATGTATTTATCTGTTGGAAGACACTTGGGTTGTCTTCAAATATTGGCTATTGTAAACAGTTCTGTAACAAATGTGGGAGAGCCAATATCTACTAGATATACTAGTTTTCATTCTTTTGGGTATATAGCAGTAGAATTGCTGGATAAAATAGTAGCCTTTGTTTCTTTTTATTTTTTATTTATTTATTTTTTTTTGAGGAACCTCCAAAACACTCTCTATCGTGATTATATTAATTTACATTCCCACCAACAATGAAGGAAGTTTCCCTTTTCTCCACATCCTTACCAGAATTTGTCATTGCCTGACATTTTAAACCAACTTTAACTGGGATGAGATAATATCTCATTATAATTATAATTTGTCTTTCTCTGATAATCAGTGATGTGAAGCACCTTTTCATATGCCTGTTTGTCATCTGTATGTCTTCTTTTGAGAAATGTCTATTCAGATCTTCTGTTCTTATTTTAATCAGATTATAAGATTTTTTTGTATAGAGTTGTTTGAGCTCCTTATATATTCTGGTTATTAATCTCTTGTCAAATGAGCAGTTTGCAAATATTTTCTCACATTCTGTAGGTTGTCTCTTCCCTTTATTTATTGCATCCTTGCTGTACAGAAGCTTTAATTTGATGACCAAATCCCATTGGTCCATTTTTGTTTTGGTTGCCTGTGCTTGTGAGGTATTACTTAAGAAATTTCTGCACAGATCAATGTCTTGGAGAGTTTCTTCAATATTTTCTTGAAGCAATTTCATAGTTTGAGTTCTTAGATTTAAGTCTTTAACACATTATAATTTGATTTTTATATGTGGTTAGAGATAGGGGTCTACTTTTATTCTTCAGCATCTCTATATTAGTTTTCTTAGCACAATTTTTTGAAGAGAGTTACTTTTCCTCAATGTATATTCTTGGCACTTTTATTGAAAATTAGTACACTGTAGGTGTGTAAATTTATTTCTGAGTTCTCTATTCTGCTCCTTTGGTCTATGTGTCTGTTTTTATACAAGTACATACTGTTTCGGTTACTATAGCTCTGTAGTATAATTTGAAGTAAGGTAAAGTGATTCCTCCATTTTTTTTTTTTTTTTTTTTTCCCTTTTGGCTCAGAACACCTTTGACTATTTAGGTCTTTTGATAAACCATATAAAATTTAGGATTGTTTCCTTCTATTTCTGTGAAAAATGTCACTGATAGTTGAATAGGGATTGCGTTGAGTCTGTAGATTACTTTGGGTAGTATGGACATTTTGAGAATATTGATTCTTTCAATCCATGAACATGAAATATCTTTTCATTTTTTGGTGTCCTCTTCAGTTACTTTTATCAGTATTTTATAGAGTTTATTGTAGAGACTTTTCACTTTTTTGGTTAATTCTTAAGTATTTATTTTACTTGTGGCTATTGTAGATAGGAGTATTATTTTATTTCTTTTTCAGATTGCCTCCTGGTGACGTATAGATATGCTATTGATTTTTGTATACTGACTTTGTATCCTTCAACTGTACTGAATTTGTTTATCAGTACTAGTGGTTTCCTGGTTGTTGTCATTTTTTGTTGGTTTATTATTTAGTCTTTTTACTTAAGAGCAGAGAAGTTTACACACTACCATTACAGTATTGCACTATTCTGTTTTTCTGTGTGCTTACGATTACCAGTGAGGTTTTTATCTTACGATGGTTTCTTCTAGCACATTAATACAGTTTTCTTTCAACTGAAGAACACCTTTTAGCATTTCATGTAGGATAGGTTTGGTGTTGATGAAATCTCTCAGCTTTTTTTTTGCCTGGGAATGTCTTTATTTCTTCTTCATACTTGAAGTATTTTTTCACTAGATATACTATTTGAAAGTAAAAGTTTTTTCCTTCAGTACTTTAAATATGTGATGTCACTCTTTTCTGGCCAGAAAGGTTTCCAGTGAAAAGTCTGCTACCAGACCTGCTGGAGCTTGATATAATTTGAATGTGCTTTCTGGCCAAATCTTACATTGAAATGTAATCTCATATATTGGAAATGGGGCCAGAGTGGGAGGTGATTGAACCATGGAGGAAGATTTCTCATAAAAGGATTAACACCATCATTCTTGATGCCATCTCCCTGATAGAGAGTGAGTACTTCTGAGGTCTGGCCATTTAAAAGTGAGTTGCACCTCTCTCCTCCCTCTCTTGCTCATGCTTTTGCCATGTGACATAACTGCTCCCCCATTGCCTTTCACCATGATTGTAAGTTTTCTGGGGCCTTCCCAGATGCTGAGCATATGCCAGCATCATGCTCATGCTTCTTGTGCAGCCTGTATAACAGTGAAACAATTAACCTTTTTTACTTTAAAATTTCCCAGTGTCAGCTATTTCTTCATAGCAACGTGACAATGGGCTAATCCAAAAAAAAAAAATTGGTATGAAGGAGTTGGGAATTGCTCTAAAGATACATGAAATCTGGAAGCAACTTTGGAATTAGGTAGCAGACAGAAACTGGATGAGTGTGGAGAGTTCAGAAGAAGACAGGAGATGAGGGAATGTTTGAAATTTTTTAGTGACTAAATGGTTGTGGCCACAATGCTGATAGTCATATAAACAATGAAGTCCAGGTTAAGGAGATCTCAGATGGAAATGAGGAACTTATTGGGAAATTGAGCCAATGTTACTTTTGTTATGACTTAGGAAAAAATTTGGTTGCATTGTGCCCCTGCCCTGGGGATCTGTGGAACTTTGAACTTGAGAGTGATGATTTAGGGCATCTGTTGGAAGAAATTTCTCAGCAGTAAAGCATTCAAGACGTGACCTGGCTGCTTCTAATAGCCTATGTTCATATATGGGAGTAAATAAATGACTTAAAGCTGAAACTTATGTTTAAAAGGGAAGCATAATGTAAAAATTTGAATTTTTTTCAGCCTGGCCACATCACAGAAAAAAAAAAGCTGTTTAAGGAGAGGAGTCAAGCAGATGAGACTTTGGACTTTGAACTTTTGAGTTAATACTGAAATGAATTAATACTTTCTGGATTATTGGAAAGGCATGATTGTATTTTGAAATGTTAGAAGAACATGAGATTTGGGAGAGGCCAGCTTCAGAATAATATAGTTGTCCCTGCCAATGCCTCATATTGAAATGTAATCTGCAATATTGGAGGTGGGGCCTGGTGGAAGGTGACTGGATCACAGAAGCTGATTTCTTATGAATGGTTTGGCATCATTCCCTCAGTACTATTCTCACAATAAAGAGTGAGTTCTCCTGAGATCTGGTTTTTTAAAAGTGTGTAGTACCTCTAAGCTTACTCTCTTGCCCCTGTTTTGCCATGTCAGGTATTTGTTCCCCCTTTGCCTTTTGCTTTGATGGTAAGTTTCCTGATGTCTCCCCAGAACCTGAGCATATAATAGCATCATGCTTTCTGTACAACCTGCATGACTGTGAGCCAGTTAAAACTATTCTCTTTATAATTACTCAATCTCTGGTATTTCTTTATAGCAATGTAAGAATAGACTAATATAGAGCTCTATTTCATGTTAGTTGTTTCTTTTCTCTTGCTGCTTTTAGAATTCTTTCCTTATCAATGACCTTTGGGAGTGTGGTTCTTAATGCCTAGATGTAGTCTTCTTTGGGTTAAATCTGCCTGGTGTTCTGTAAACTTCTTATACTTGAATGCTGATATCTTTTGATAGGTTTGGGGAGTTCTGTGATATTATCTCTTTGAGAAAACTTTCTGCCCATACTTCTTCCCTACCTCCCCTTTTAGGCCAATAACTCTTAGATTAGTGCTTTTGAGGCTATTTTTCCAGATACAGTAGTGATGCTTCTTTGTTTTTTTATTCTTTTTGTCTCATCTGACTTTATATTTTTATAGTCTGTCTCCAAGCTCACTCATTCTTTTTTCTGCTTGATGCATTCTGTGATTCAAAGATGGATGCATTCTTCAGTATGTCAATTGAATTTTTCAACTCCAGAATTTCTGGTTGATTCCTTTTAATTATTTTAATCTTTTTGTTAAATTCATTGGGTGGAATTTTGAATAACTTCTCTGTGTTATCTTGAATTTCTTTGAGCTTCCTTAACACAGCTATTTTGAATTCTCTATCTAAAAAGTCATATACCTCTATTTTACTAGGATTGGTCCTTGGTGCCTTATTTACTTTATTTGGTGAGGGCAAACTTTCTTGGGTGGTGTTCATGCTTGTACATGTTCATTAGTGTCTGGGCATTGAATAGTCAGGTATTTATTGTAGTCTTCACAGCCTTGAATTGTCCTTCCTGGGAAGGCTATCCAGGTATTTGAAAGGATTTGGACTTCAAGTCCAATAGTGCTGTGGTTTTTGTGGACTCCTAGAGCTACTGCCTTGGTAGTCTTAAATAAGATCCAAAAGAATTCTCTAGATTACCAGGAAGAGACTCATATTGTCTTCCCATACTTTCTCCCAAATAAACAGTCTCTCTTTCTGTGTTGAGCCACGTGAGGCCAGGGATGTTGTGATGCAAGCACCTCCATGGCCACTATCAATGAGATCTGAAGCTAGCACAGCACTGGGTCTTGCTGAAGACTCTTTTCTTAAGGGTGATGGATTTCCCCAGGACTTGGAGATGTCCAGTGATGTCTAGGAGCCAGGAATTGACATCAAAAGTTTCACCAGTTTACCTGATGTTCTCTTCCATTGTGGCTAAGCTGGCACTCACACAAAAAAACAAAGTCCTTCTATGTCTTCCATCCCCTTTACAAAGGCAGAATAGTTTCTCCTTGTGGCCATAACCACCACCAGTTCATGGGTGTTCAGCCAGATCACCACTGATGTTCACTTAAAGACCAAATTAGCTAGTGGTGACTGTTGTCAGTCTTCAGATCTTCAGATTAGTGGTCTCCCCTTTGGCCTAGGACAGGTCCATAAATGCTGCCCAAGAACCTTGGTCTGTACACAAGGAAAGCAAGGGCCTGCTTGTTGCTCTAACCTGCTGTGCATGAGCTGGTAGAAAACAATGTTTCTTTAACTTTTCCTTTTGCTTTTCTCAAACAGTTGGAGTCTTTCAATGTAGCCAGCACAGCTGGAAGTGTGCTAGGTCACACCTGAAGCCAGTATATCTCAGAATCCAAGGCCCATAGAGTACTACATGTATCACCGCTGGCTATTCAGAGCCCAAAGGTTCTTTAGTCAGCAGTTTATGACTGCCTGAACTGGTTCCTTCACTTCAGGGCCATGGGTTTGCTTCCAGCCCAGGTTGTATCTAGATAAGTCATCTGTGAGCTAGAGTCTAGAAAGGGGGCCTCACAATTCTGCCCAGTGCCCTATCCTACTGTGGCTGAGCTCGTATCCAAAATGCATAAGTGTCCCCTTTACTCTTTACTCTCCTTGCCTTAAGAAGGGAGGAGTCACTTTATTGTTATAAGCTGCACTGCCTGGGCTTGGGAGAGTGGTAGCACAAGGACTCCCTTAGCTGCCCCAGCTGGTGTCTGCCTAGGTCACATGCCACTCTAATTCACTGACTCTAAGCCCAGCCTAGCACTAGGAGCTGCCTAGCAATTGCATTCCTTGTGTCTCACACTGCCTTTCAAGTTTACCTAGAAACCCCGAGCAGTTCGGTTTGTGGTGGCAAGACTTGCTGAGAAACTCAAGTTCTGACCACCGGAACACCTCTCTGGCTAGGTCTGGTCCAAATACTCCCTCAATGTGCAAGGGCTGGCTAAGCCCAGCACAGCTTCATTCTCCACTGTGACAGGGCAGCACTAAGTTCAATGTAAAGTCCCCAGTCACTGCACTATTCCTCCCCAAAGTGCACAGTTTCTCCTTCTGCACCACAAGAACCCTGCTATTGGATGAAGGAGGGGTGGCACCAGTAATTCAAGATTGTCTCGTCTGCCCTCCTCAGTGCCTCTTTTAATGATACAATATTAAAACCATGTACTATGATTGCTCACCTAATTTTTGGTTCTTATGACATTGGGGTGTGTGTGTGTGTGTGTGTGTGTGTGTGTAAAGTACTTGTTAAAATTTGGTGTTCCTTTGTGGGGACAAACAACATAGGCTTATATTTCACAATCTTGCTCTTCCCTTGCTCTATTTGTGTTTTTTTAATGGCACATGTCACAAGCACCGATATTTGTTTAGTCATAAACATTCAGAAATGTAGATCATATTATGTAGCATTTTATTTATTCTTTTTTCTTAATCCTCCAAATGATTCTGTTTTCATAAATTTCCCGATGCACTCATGTCAATAAACATGAGTGTAATTTTCAGATTTTTTTGATATCACATTTTCATACAAAATCCTCTGAGTTAATTACAAAATACCCAAATGTCCTCCCACACATTTACTAAGTGGTTGCTTGTTATTTTGAATCAATGACAAGTAAAATCAACTACATGCCCAATGGAAATTTTGGCAAGGTTTTAAAATTATAATTATTAAATGTAAAAGGTGTTGACATAGCCTAAATTTTAAACAAAATTTAATTATATGACTCATAATTTCTCAAATATTTAGTGCTTGAAATAAATTTTAAAACCTAGCAAAGATAATTATGGTTGACTGTTACTTGACATAGCAATTAATATCTTAAAATATACATGATTACTTAATCAAGATCAATTAAGTTAAGATACCAGCAAGTTATTCTGAAACTATAATTCTTTAATTACTAAGACAAATATAAACAAAACTCTAGTCTACAGAATGGAAGAAAAACGTTTTGATAGAAAGTTAATCATCTGAACTTTTTTTTGTTTCTTTTCTACTTAGAGTTTACACCAATATTTTTCTGAGAGTTTTTAGTAGGATTTATGATACTTTAAAAATCTTTGATCTTATCTCCTTAGTCCTGGAAAGCATGACAAATCACTCATAAGCGGAGTGTAGCAGTGGATGACCTTATTTTTTTTTCTTGTTTCCATATAGAACTTCAAGCACATAAGTCTTAACCTAATTTACTCTTTAACTAGTTCCTTCCAAAGGAACTCTATATTCTCAGAGTTTAAACATTATTTGATGTATTCTTTTATATTTTGCTATTAGTAACAATGTAACTCTTCTATGAGCATGTGCCTTTTTAAAACATGATTAGTTCTTTTATTCATTCAGCAACTTAATTTATTTTCTACACTATGTCTGGGCACATAGAAAAATGGGCAGGGAAAAAAAACAACTCAACCTGCATTATGGTGGAAGAACAATGTCAAGACTAAAGTGTGATGTTTTGAATGCTTCATATTCAAATACTGAGTCACCTGTGAAACTTACTATGTGTTGATACACTTTGGCTGTGTCTCCACTCAAATCTCATTTTGAATTGTTGAATCATGAGGGTGGTTATCCCCATGCTGTTCTCATGTAAGTGAGTTCTCATGAAATCTGATGGTATTATAAAGGGCTTTTCCCCTTTGCTCAGCACTCACTCCATCCAGCCATCCTGTGAAGAAAGTGCTTGCTTTGTCTTCTGCCATAATTGTAAGTTTCCTGAGGCCTCCCCAGTAATGCAGAACTGTGAGTCAATTAAACTCTTCTCTTTATAAATTTCTCACCCTAGGTTTTTTTTTTTTTTTTTTTTTTTTTTTTTGTGTGTGTCAGTGTGAGAACAAACTAGTAGAGTAAATTGGTACCAAGGTACTGATGCACTGCTGTAAAGACATTAGAAAATGTGGAAGCAACTTTGGAATTGGGTAACAGGCAGAGGTCAAAACAGCTTGGAGGGCTCTAAAGAAGACAGAAAAATGTGGGAAAGTTTGGACCTTCATAGAGGCTTGGAGGGCTCAGAAGTAGACAGGAAAATGTGGGAAAGTAGTGATATAGACAGTGATGTCCAAGCTGAGGTGATTTCAAATGGAGATAAAAAATTTCTTGGGTATTGGAATAAAGACGATTCTTGCTGTGCTTTATTGATGAGACTGGTGGCATTTTGCCCCTGCTCTAGAGATCTGTGAAACTTTGAACTTGAGAGAGATGAATTAGGGTATCTGGCAGAAGAAATTTCTAAGTGGCAAAGCATTAAGAGGAAGCAGAGCATACAAGTTTGGAAAATTTGCAGCTTGATGATGCAATAGAAAGGAGAAATTCATTTCATTTTCTGGGGGAGAAATTCAAGCCTTCTGCAGAAATTTGCATAATTAACAAGGATCTGAATGCTAATTGCCAAGGCAATGGGTGAAATGTCTGCAGGGCATGTCAGAGACCTTCAAAACAATTCTTTCCATCACAGGCCTGGAGGCCTAGAAGGAAAAAATGGTTTCATGGACTAGGCCCAGGGCCCTTCTTCTCTGTGCAGCCTCAGTGCATGGTGCCTTGCATCCCAGCCGCTTCAATCTCACCCATGGCTAGCAGAGGTCAACATAAAGCTGAGGAAGTTGCTTCAGAGGGTGCAAGCCCCAAGCCTTGGTGAATTATACATGGTGTTGGGCCTTCTCGTGCACAGAGTAAAAAAATTGAGTTTTGGGAACCTTCAAATGGATTTCAGAGGATGTATGGAAACACCTGGATATCCAGGCAGAAGTTTGCTGCATGGGAGGTGCCCTCATGGAGAACCTCTTCTAGGGCAGTGCAGAAGGAAAATGTGAAATTGGAGTCCTCACACAAAGTCCCCACTGGAGCACTGCCTAGTGGAGCTGTGAGAAGAGGGTCACTGTCCTCCAGACCCCAGAATGGTAGATCCACCAGAAGACAGCAATGTCCACCTGGAAAAGCTGCAGACACTAAATTCCAGCCTTTGAAAGCAGCCCAGAGCAGCACCCCTGCAAAGCCACAGAGGTGGACCAGTCCAAGACCATCAGAGTCCACCTCTTGCATCAGTGTGACCTGGATATGAGACATGGAGTTAAAGAAAATCATTTTGGAGTGTTAAGATTTAATGACTTGTGTGCTGGGTTTTGGATTTGCATAGGTTCTGTAGCCTCTTGTTTTTTTTTTGCCAGTTTCTCTCACTTGGAACAGGTAGAATTACCCAATTTCTGTACTTTCATTGTTTCTAGACAGTAACTAACTTGCTTTGGAGTTTACAGGCTCACAGGCAGAAGTGACTTGCCTTGTCTTGGATGAGACTTTGGACTTGGGCTTTTGGGGTTAATGCTGGAATGAGCTAAACCTTTGGGGGACTGTGTAAAAGGTATTATTGTGTTTTGCAATGTGAGTACATAAGATTTGGGCAGGGACAGGGGTGGAATTATGTGGTTTGGCTATGTCTCCACCCAAATCTAGTCTTGAATTATTGTTCTCATAATCCTCACATGTTATGGGAGGGACCCAGTGGGAGGTAATTGGCTCATGGTGGTGGTTACCCCCATGCTGTTCTCATGATAGTGAGTGAGTTCTCACAAGATCTGATAGCTTTATAAGTGGCTCTTTACTTTTTGCTCAGCACTCACTCTGTCCTGTCACCCTGCAAAGATGGTGCCTACTTTGACTTCTGCCATAATTGTAAGTTTCCTGAGGCCTCCCCAGCAATGTGAAATTTTGAGTCAATTATACCTTTTACCTTTATAAATTACTCAGTTTTGGTATTTCTTCATAGCACTGTGAGAATGAACTAATACATGTGTTTAGCCAAAAGGACCTTCCAGGAGCCTCTGTTATAATAGCTTATGAAATAAGACTTTTTATCAGTAATTCTTTTAACCAGAGAAGGACAAAACCTTTCTAAAATTGAATAGAAGGGATGGTAATGCAAGTGCTATGCAGATACCAAGCAGCTGTTTCTTAAGGGAAACTATGGCTTTGGAATTACAATAGCAATAGCACTACTTACCTGAAGTAATGAATGTGTGAGTTTAAGACCTCAGACCTCAGACATCTCCAAACTGCAAGCACTGCCTACAATAAACTTTAAAATATTCCATTGAAGTCTCTAATCTGTATGATTCATATTTCCTTTGGTTATATCAGGATTACAGTATTATTATATTCCAGAAAATATTAAACATTTTTCTATCAAAATTTCAGGTCCCTTGGGAAATTAAAAAATAACCTCCCTATCATAAACCTAATGTTTTATGTGAATGTTAAAATATCATCATGATAGATCCTAGGTACATATTTAAAAGAAGTAATGAAGGTCAAATATTTCTTCTGTGTTTTAGACTATACACTTGAAATAAAAATTCCCTTCCATTTCAAACAAAGTTTTAACCTTGTAAACTTAGCAAACCAATTCTGCTGTGTGGGCCTCAATGAAACCACTTCTGCTGTGTGGACCTCAATTTTATTTTCTTTAATAATGAAGATGTAGAACTGGATGATCTTTAAGTTTCTTTCTGATACTAATATTAGTTAGCATACATTTTAAAAGTTATGAGGTTCCTATGTTGCACCAGGTGTTGGGTTAAGCATTGTAGAAACAAAGATATACATTACAAAACCCTGCTACTAAGGCTCTGATATTATAATAGAGACTACACGTTTGTAAACAAGTTAATTACACTAGAAACTGCTAAAATGAGAATTAAGATGCTTTGGAGGGCTAAGGAAACAAAGAATAATCTTCGACAGTATGGAAAGTTTGGTGGGAAGCGGGATGTTGGCAGTGGGAAGAGCTAGCTTATATAAAGGCATGCCAAGAAGAAAGTGAGCCTCCTTTGCAGGACCCTTCTTAGTTCACATTAGGAGAAGAATATGGCATACAGAAAAAGACCAGAAAAGGTGGAAGTTATAGAACACAGAAAACAGATGATAAGAAGAAGAAACTTATTTCAATTTTTTTAGCCATTAAAGAGTTAATAAAAAATTCAGAGCAGAGAGATGACATTCAATTCAAAAATTAATAATATATCAATTTAAAAATTAAGAGTTCCTAAGTGCTCTAGGCTAAAGAATAGTGTATAAAAATGGAGGATTATTGAAGGGGTTATAGTAAGAGATACACGTTTGAACTATGTAATTAATAAAGTCCCTCTGATTCTAAGGAGTTTAAGGCTTTAACTAGGTTATGCCATGTACCCCATAAATAAATATACCTACCCTGTACTTACAAATTTTAAAAATAATAATAATAATAATAATAATTTTTAAAACATTCTATAGGGCCTGGAATATCAGGCTAAAGTTTAGTGTTTAACTGTAAATAATGCAGGTCTTTTAATTGATTTAAAGAAACTTGCATGTATAAAATATGGCAGAGAAAGGTTACATTTATTCTTCTTACTGTATATAAGACATTGAAGAGTAGAATGCAGAATATCTTTGTTTTCCACAATTAAAATATAATACAATAAGTATTAGGTTTTGAGGAACTTACAGGTCATCAAAGTGGCCAGTTAACTCTTCTTTGCACATGGAGATACGTTGGTGAAAAATATTTAGAAGAATCAAGGCATATTCTACCTCTAAAATCGACTGTTCAATGATTAAAAAAATTTTCCTTGGTTGATTAACAGCGAAGATCTAGTGTTCTCCCAATTTGAGTAAAACTGACTCTGTGCAAATAAAGAATATTTTCCCATAATGGAGAATGAGATACTGAATTTATCAAGCTTTTACTACTGAATTTTTGTCACTTCTGTAACACATTCGTTGTCTCTATTCTGAGTAATGCAGTGCGTGGTTTTGAAAGTTTATCTGGAACTCCAGAAACTAAGAAACGAGGGGGAGCAAGATGGTGGGATAGAAAACTCCACCTACTGAATGATAATGGAAATATAACACCAAAACCTATGGGATACAGCAAAAGCAGTATTAAGAAGGAAATTTACAGCTATATTTGCCTACATCTAAAAAGAGGAGAAAAACTTCAAATAAACAATCTAATGATGCATCTTAAAGAACTAGAAAATCAAGAGCATACTAAACCAAAATTAGTATAAGAAAAAAAAAAAGATTAGAATAGAAATAAATAAAATTAAAATGAAGAAAGCAATACAAAACATGAGTGAAAAAAGTCGGTTATTGGGAAAGTTAAACAAATTGACAAACTTTTAGCTAGACTGACTACCAAAAAAAGAGAAGATTCAAATATGTAAAATCAGAAATTATAAAGGAGACACTACAACTGATGCTGCAAGAAATTCAAAGGATCATTAGTGGCTACTATGAGCAACTATATGCCTATTAATTGGAAAATCTAGAAGAAATAGACAAATTCCAAGACATGCACAACCCAATCAAATTGAACTAGAAAGAACTCCGAAACCTGAACAAATAACAAATAATGAGATCAAAGTCTTAATTTAAAAAAATCCCAGTTAAGGCCGGGCGCGGTGGCTCAAGCCTGTAATCCCAGCACTTTGGGAGGCCGAGACGGGCGGATCACGAGGTCAGGAGATCAACACCATCCTGGCTAACACGGTGAAACCCCGTCTCTACTAAAAAATGCAAAAAAACTAGCCGGGCGAGGTGGCGGACGCCTGTAGTCCCAGCTACTCCGGAGGCTGAGGCAGGAGAATGGCGTAAACCCGGGAGGCGGAGCTTGTAGTGAGCCAAGATCCGGTCACTGCACTCCAGCCTGGGCGACAGAGCAAGACTCTGCCTCAAAAAAAAAAAAAAAAAAAAAAAAAAAAATCCAGTTAAAAGAGTCCAAGACGCAATGATTTCAATGCTGAATTCTACCAAACATGTAAAGAAGAGCTAATAAGGATGCTACTCAAACAATTCTTAAAAATAGAGGTGCATGGAATACTTTCAAATTCATTCCATGAGGCCAATATTATCCTGATACCAAAAGCAGACAAAGGTACATCAAGAAACACACACACACACACACACACACACACACACGAAAATTGCAGGACAATATCCGTGACGAATATTGATGCAACAATTTCCAATAAAATACTAGCAAACCAAGTTCAAAAATGCAATAGAAAGAGCATGCATTATGACCAAGTGAGATTTAACCCTGGATGCAAGAGTGGTTCAACACACGCAAATCAATCAATGTAATAAATCATATAACAGAAGAAAGGATAAAATCCATATGATCTTTTCAACTGATGCTGAAAATACATGAAAAAATTTAGCATTCCTTTATTATTAAAAAAAATCCTCAAAGAAATGGGTATAGAAGGAACACACATCAATGCAATAAAAGCCATATATGACAGAACCTCAGCTAGTATCCTACTGAATGGGGAAAAATGGAAAACCTGTTCTCTAACACCTGAAACTTGAAAGGATGCCCACTTTCACTGCTGTAATTCAACACAGTAGCAAGAACTAGCTAGTGCAATCATATAAGAGAAAATACAAAGGGCATCAAAACTGGAGTGAAAGAAGTCAAATTATCTTTGTTTATAGATGATATGATCTTATATTTGGAAAAACCTAAAGACTGCACAAATGAAACTGTTAGAACTCATGAACAAGGTCAGTAAAGTTGCAGGATAAAAATTAACATGCAGTAGCATTTTTATATGCCAACAAGGAACAATCTCTAAGATAAATTTTAAAAAGTTATTTCATTTACAATAGTAACACATAAAATTAAATACCTAGGAATTAACCAAAAACGAAAGATCTCTGTAATGAAAACTATAAAACGCTGATGAAAAAAATTGAGGAGGACACCAAAAAATGGAAAGATATTCCATGTTTATGAAATGGTACAATTAATATTGTTAAAATACCCATACTACTCAAAGCAATTTACAGACTCAAGGCAATGCTTATCAAAATACCAATGGCATTACTCATTGAACTAGAAAAAAAAATTCCTGAATCTTATATGGAATCACAAAAAGTCCCAAATTATCACAGCTATCCTGAGGAAAAAAAAAAAAAAAAAACCTAGAGGAATCACCTTACCTGACTTCAAATTGTACTACACTGCTATGGTAACCAACACAGCATGGTGGCATAAAAACAGACACATAGACCAATAGAACAGAATAGAGAACCCAGAATTAAATCCACACACTTACACCGAATTCATTTTTGAGAAAAATGCCAAGAACATACTCTTGGGAAAAGACAGTTTATTCAATAATTGAGGCTGGGAAAATTGTATATTCATATGGAGAATAAAACTAGACCCTCCTCTCATCCTATACAAAAATAAAATCAAAATGGATTAAATATTTAAATCTAAGACTTCAATCTATGAAACTACTACAAGAAAACATTGGGGAAACTCTTTAGGATATTGGTCTGGGCAAAAACTTCATGAGTACAAACACAGGCAACCAAAGCAAAAAATAAACAAACGAGATCACATTAAGTTAAAAAGCTTCTGCACAGCAGAGGAAGCAATTAACAGAGTGAAGAGACAACCCACAGAAAGGGAGAAAATATTTGCAATATACCCATCTGTCAAAAATTAATAAACAGAATATATAAAGAGTTCAAACAAGTCTATAGGAAATACTCTAATAATCTGAGCAAAAAAAAAAAATGGGCAAAAGATTTGACTAGATCTTTCTTAAAAGAAGAAATACAAATGTCAAACAAGTATATGAAAAAGAAATACAAATCAAAACTACAAAGAGATATCCTCTCAACCCAGTTAAATTGGCTTTTATCCAAAAGACAGGCAATAACAAATTCTAGCACAGATGTCGAGAAAAGGGAATCTTAGTACATCGATGGTGGAAATGTAAATTAGTACAACCACTCTAGAAAACAGTTTGGAGTTTTTTTCAAAAAACCAAAAATTGAGCTACCATATGATCCAGCAATTCCACTGCTTGATATATACCAAAAATAAAGGAAATCAGTATATTGAAGAGACATTTGCACTCCTATGTTTGTGCAGCACTGTTCACAACAGCTAAGATTTGTACGCAACTTAAGTTTCCATCAACAGATGAATAGAGAAAGGAATGTGGTACATATATACAGTGGAGTACTATTTAGCCATAAAAAAGAATGAGATCCAGTCATTTGCAACAATATGAATGGAACTGGAGATCATTATGTTAAGTTAAACAAGCCAGGCACTGAAAGATAACATATATTCTAACTTATTTGTAGCATCTAAAAATCAAAACAATTGAACTCATGGAAATAGAAAGTAAAGGGATGATTACCCAGGGCGGGGAAGGGTAGTGTGTGGTGGGGTTTACATGGGGATGGTTAATGAGTACAAAAATAGTTAGAAAGAATGAATAAGACCAAGTATTTGATAGCACAACAGGATGACTATATTTGATAATAATTTAATTGTACATTTAAAAATAACTAAAAGAATATAATTGGATGGTTTGTAACATAAAGGATAAATGCTTGAGGAGATGGGTACCCCATTCTCCATGATTTGATTATTACATATTGCATGCCTGACTCAAAATATCCAAGGTATCACATAAATATATAGACTTACTATATATGAAAATAAATTAAAATTTAAAACATTCAGAAAGAAAAGTAATCCAGAAATTTATACTAAACTAGTTATGGTTTCTTTTTTAACTATGTGAGTGAGAGAGCACCTAGATATCCAAGGAAGATATTTATGATATTACAATAGGAAAAATGCAAACCCTTTATTTAATACCACATTTAATATGCTTTTTATATGAATACACAGATATGGGTGAGCCTGAAGCATATTATACTAAGTGAAATAACCCAGGCACAAAGGATTAATACTGCATGTTTCCACTTATATTTGGAAACTAAAAGTTTGATCCCACGTAAGTAGAGAGTAGATTTGCGGTTACTAGAAGCTACAAAGGGTAGGGAGAAGAGGAGAGCGGGAGACATTCATTAAAGGATACAAAATTACAACTAGATAGGAAGAATAAGTTCTAGCATTTTATAGCACTGTAGGATTACTCTAGTTTACAATAATTTATGATATGTGTTCAAAAAGCTAGAAGAGAGGATTTTCCCACTACAAGAAATAATAAATGCTTTAAGTGACTTATATGCTAATTACCCTGATTTGATCACTATGCATTGTATGTATCAAAGCATTACTATGTAACCCATAAATACATTCAATTATTATGTCTATTAAAATAAATTAAATAAAAATACATATGCTGCCCTACTACTAGTATACTTGAGTTTCTTTTTATGTATATTTCAGTGAGATGACAACTTTGTTTTATTTATTCTGAACCATAGATGTTCTTTGTTCTCTTTCGCCATCGTGAAAAGGATGTTAGGGAGAGATTAAATAAATCATCAAAGTTTTGTTCCAAATAGATAAACCACAGGAAAAAGGGCACTACTCATTGTGAGAAATACATGTTTTCTTAACAAGTATTGTATAGAGGAACCCGGTGAATCTGAATTGAGATATCACAAATTTGAAAATATTCATCATTTTTATGCAGGTTCTCATTTTTTCTATTAATTCAGAACTCACTTACACACATAAAGAAACTGTGTTGAAGGAAAATGTAAGCACTGAATAGAGACACTTAATTTCAGGTTGAACAATATAAGTAGATCTTACACTGACCTGAAATCAGGATACTTTCTAAGTAAGCAGCAAATGAAATGAAGTGAAAGTCTATTTCATGTTCGAGATGAAATTATAAACGAGTGCTCCAAAATAAGGCGATGTAAGGCGTTAAGTTAAATTTTAAATTAGAAAAGCAAAGTCAAATGTATGTGCACACATATACGTATTATATATGTATGTGTACTTTCGTAATTCGACACTATTGCCATATTTTACAATTACACGTTTGCATCCCTCATAAAGTACTGAAGGAGAGTATTTTGGACTTGCATAATGTGCCTTGTGAGAATACATAGTGAATCATTTTTTATATAGCATATAGTCCTACAATGATCAGATGTACCTGGTGTAGGCTTTAAACTATTCAGTGGTACACTTTAAGCCTAATTTCAATAAATGACAATTGCACTGTTCTTTTCACACATTGGCAAAACTCATTAGATATTTTTAAAGACCTTCTGAGCCTTTAATGTACGTTTTGACTGTTTCAGCTGACGTAATTTTAATAACTCTAGTAATGCTTACAATATTATCTAATGATGGATCAAACATGTCACTGAAAAACAAGTGTACCTTTTTCTTCTTTGATCTTATGAGCAAACATTTTAAATAGAATTTATGTCATTTGGTTTTGGCTCTGTCATCTTTTAAGATGATGACTTTCTACAGCATTATGGGAGATAAGGGCAAAATGGCTGAAAGGAAAACTTGACATTGCAGTACTGAATTTGGCTCACATTTCAGAAGGTGCTAGTGTTAACTGAAATTAACTTTGAGATGTTCATCATGTTATCATAGGTTTGACAACATCAGCAACTATCATTCTACACACCGATAAGATGACAGAAGGATAGATAAGAGAATGTTAGGGACTGCGTGCGATGGCTCATGACTGCAATCCCAGCACTTTGGGAGGCTGAAGTGGGTGAATTGCTTGAGCCCAGGAGTTTGAGATCAGCCTGAGCAACAGACTGAAACCCTGTCTCCACAAAAATACAAAAGTTAGCCAGGAGTGGTGGTGCCTGCCTATAGTCCCAGCTACTCAGGAGGCTGAGGTGGGAGGATCACGTGAGCCTGGGGAGGTCAAGCATACAGCGAGCCATGATTGTGTCACTGCACTCCAGCCTGGGCAACTGAAAGCATGTCTCAAAACAATGATGACAACAACAACAACAACAACAAAACAACAACAACAAAAAAATTAGAAAAGGAAAGAATTAACAAAAAATAGAATTGCCGGAAAGGAATGAGTTCTTTCCTTTAAGAGTATTTTATAGATGACAATGCACAATTTAAACTTGGATTGTGAGGAAAGAGGAAGCCAGATCATCTCCTTTTTACAAAGGTTTTTGGTTTTAACCACATTTTATGTATATTGAAGCTATTGGCACTTCATAAAAATAGAATAAACATGTTAATGTAATTTCTGTATTGCCAAAATGACATTTTAATAGATGTTAAAATTCTTGTAAACAGTTCACTGTCTATACAATGATAATGAAGTAGAAGATTTTTGTGAGGGCTTGTGTAAGCTTTTTTTCTCATTTATAGATGGAATTGATACAAATACACAGGAGAAAGAGAACCGGTTTAACATCAAGAAAAAGCTCAGTCCGGGAGCGGAGGCTCACACCTGTAATCCCAGCACTTTGGGAGACCAAAGCGGGTGAATTACTTGAGGTCAGGAGTTCAAGACCAGCCTGGCCAACATGGAGAAATCTTGTCTCTACTAAAAAATACAAATATATATATAGCCATGATGGCGCCTGCCAGTAGCCCCAGAAGCTGGGGAAGCTGAAGCAGAAGAATCTCCTAAACCTGGGAAACCAAGGTTGCAGTGAGCCGAGATCCAGCCACTGCACTCCAGCCTGGGCAACACAGCAAGACTCTATCTCAAAAAATAATAATAAAAAAAAAAGAAAATAAAAAATTCATTAGAAAAAAAGTACAACTATCATTTTTTTCTTAAGATAAATGTTTACCTTTTAAAGGCCTTGATAGGAAAGATAAACACTAAATATAAATCCTCATAATGGTATAAGAAAAGTTACCAGAAACATTCAAAATGTTAATGAGGGAAGAGGAAGGGAGAGCGAGGGAGGGAGAGAGGAGACAGAGAGAAAGGGAGGAGGGAAGAGAGAGATCTTCATTCACATTTTTTTTTCTGAGATTACAATTTAATCTTCCCTTAGAAACTCCAGGTGAGAAGTAGAATCTGCATTTCGATAGCATTTTTTCCATAACAAATATTACCTTAAGCAACATTTTAAAAAAATCTGCTCTTATTTAAACATGTTTTATTTTATAACCATTTCCTTTTACTACTAATCTCTTACTTTTTATGTCATGTTCTAAATAGTTTATCCAGGAATCTTGACAGTTATGAGCCAATAGAGAAATCAATCATTAATTTTCACAGTTCTTGCCAGATCACCTTAATACTACTTAAATTCATAGAAAGAGTTAACAATTCCTAAAACGGAATTTACGCAGAATTTCTGTAGCAGTATTTTCTAACAAAACTGTCTGGAAGCTGCTTCCTTTTGGCTGGGCTTCCCTAAAGGTGCAGTAAATATGTCCATGCTGAGGAGGAAAATCATTTCTTCCCATAGTAGTGAATGATGTTAGTGCTCCAAGGAGGTCAATAAGATACTGTGCTAAGGCACATTGCAAGGACACAGTGAAGAGAACAAAAGATGAGTATTTCAGGTAACAAGCCCTTGAAATCGAATAATTGAATGCTGACTAGATGATATGTGGTCTCTTTGCCCCTGCAGACATACACCCAATATGAAGGGCAGTATCTAAAGCTCACTTTCAGATATACTATTTTTTAAGTTAAAGAGAATATACTTATGTAAATGGAGAGCAGTGATGAAATAATTGTGTGGTTTGAAATAGTGCAAGGAAACACAAAATTTCATCAGACACCTACATGTTTGACATAGTTCCTAATATGAATGTAAACTTGGATATTTTTCTCCACCTAAATGGATGATTACTATATGGCAACTTAATTTAGACTGAAGTAGCATCTGTAATCTGTAGAAGAAAATGGGGAATTTGGCATGATCTGATTTTTTTCCTTGCGTTAACATGCGAAAACTATTATTTTCATTTTTTGCTATCCATTCTCAAAATGAGACTTGATAAGAGAAAACACTAGTAATATAATTTAAATTTTTATTGAAAAAAATGTTATATATACAGAGAGAGAGAATTTTCTAAGACTCCTCTTTCATGTATGTTGATGGAAGATAACATTACATATACTTTAAATCAATGCAGTCTTCTCTGAGAGTGTATAGTTTTCTGATGTTAACCCCATTCCAGCAATCTGATAGATGGATATTATTTGTCCAATACATTTTCCTTTCAGATTACATTCTTTGTTCAACAACTGAATACATGTGTGATTGTGGGTAAGTCACATCTGCTCTAAAACTTAGTTTTCCCATTACACAATAAAGAATTTGGACTCTATGATCCTTAAGATTATTTCAGATATAAAATTCAATTATTTTTCTTTGCTCTATTTCTAAAAGTAGACAAAGGTTCTCTGTTGTGTAAAAATCAGCTCACCACATAGTACATTAAATTGAATATTCAGAAGTTAATCATTGGGTCCACATTTTTAAACTAAAAGGAGTAGACACACATCAACAGTGCTTGAAGGCTAGCGATAATACTTCTCCTATCCTCATCATGCAATTTAGCAGAAAATGATATCAGAGAAAATGCTATTTGTAAACCAAAGGCATTGGGTGTGTTCACAATTTTATATTCTTAACTTGAAATGTTGGATGTAATCACACCTTTAAACTAATTCTACTAATTTTTCTACCAGACTGATGCAAAAGCTTTATTTAAATGTGTACTCATAAAAACAGAACTGTAAGCATATCAGGGAATTAATTATCAATTCAAGAATGTAACACTTGAGGCTGGGTGTGGTGGCTCACACCTGTAATCCTGGCACTTTGATAGGCCGAAGGAGGTGGGTAACCTGAGGTCAGGAGTTCAAGACCACCCTGGCCAACATGGTGAAACCCCATCTCTACAGAAATATAAAAATTAGCCCAGCATGATGGCAGGCACCTGTAATCCCAGTTGCTCAGGAGCCTGAGGCACGAGAATCGCATGAACCCGGGAAGTGGAGCTTACAGTGAGTCGAGATGGCTCCATTGCATTCCAGCCTGGGCGACAGAGCGAGACTCTGCCTCCAAAAAAAAAAAAAAAAATTAACCCTTGAAGTCAATGACACTAAAAACGAGGTTTTAACCACTTTCCTTATTTGATAGACTACATGTCTCTTATGTAGTAAGTTCTTACAGGTCTTTGGAAAAAATAAGCCTCTAAATTACAAGTCACTCTGGTAAAAATGGAACAATACGCACAAAAGTAAATCCTCTTATGCTCCCCTAGGTTTTATGCCAATCACAAAACTCACTTGCTAATCATTACAACTTCTCTCTCTACTCTCTCCCACAGAGTGTACCAAAAGCTGTAATGGCCTTTTTATTCCAGGCCTGCACATGGAAGCATGCATTTGGACAGCAGGATCTCTCCAACTATGCTGTTAAAATTGTACCCTACTGAATAGACTTTCTGTTAACTTAAAGGAATCATAGAATCTGGATGAAGGCAGTATGAAGAGACAGGTACCAGTACACTCTGACTGCATTTCGTAGGGGTTTGAATCTGGATATATCAATTGTAGTAGTCTGTACCATCAGTAAAACGTGACATCTAAATTTAATATAAAAATTGTATTCATACCAGTTTTCCTTGCTTTAAAAAAGTACTTCCATTATTAATAACACCAGCAAATTTCCTTCATAAAAGACATTTCTTCATGAAAGCTTTGATTAGATTAGGATCTTAAATTAGGGTGAGCCTGAGAAAATCTGATTTTATTTGTGCTGAACATATCTAACCTTCTGAGTTAAAACGAAACCATATGATGGGGTTGAATTTAAGGTGTCTTCAGTGGTACCTGTTCACATAAGATAAGATCAAAGGGAGTAAGAAAAAAAATAATAAGGCTGGGCGCGGTGAGGGTGCCTCAAGCCTGTAATCCCAGCACTTTGGGAGGCCGAGACGGGCGGATCACGAGGTCAGGAGATCGAGACCATCCTGGCTAACACGGTGAAACCCCGTCTCTACTAAAAAATACAAAAAACTAGCCGGGCGAGGTGGCGGGCGCCTGTGGTCCCAGCTACTCGGGAGGCTGAGGCAGGAGAATGGCATAAACCCGGGAGGCGGAGCTTGCAGTGAGCTGAGATCTGGCCACTGCACTCCAGCCTGGGTGACAGAGCCAGACTCCATCTCAAAAGAAAAAAAAAAGAAAAAAAAGAATAAAACAAAAGCAAAATGATCATAAGAAAATCCAACTTGTGCACTCATGCTGACTTTTCAGCATACCTCAATGGCTAACTACATCTACATGTCTTCAAAAGTATTTCTAGTCCCACTATTTAAAGAAAATCAAGCGCAAAATGTTTTGCTATATCTTTTGTTAAACATAGTGAATAATTTCTTCTATTCTCCAAAGGCTGTGTTCTTCATAAAACCTATTTTGCAGGAAAATATAATTATATTTTCTCCAAGGGTAACTTACACACCTAAGAAAAAAAGCTAGCTTCCTAAAATGGTACATTTCTTTAAGGCATTTTGCTGTCCTACTTAGCCAGTATATGGGCAAATGTGAAGTATGTGTGAATCATGCTCAAGAAGGGAAATTCAATTTAAAAAAATGGTACCTGCTTGAAACTCAGGGTTTTATTCCAATTACCTATAAATTAGTCCATGGTGAGAAAGGTGTCTGACAACTGCCACACATTAATCCCCAAGCATACTAGTTTTATCTAACAAGGGAATTAAAATGTCTGAAGTATATAGTTTTTAAAATTACCTCCCTTCTTTTCTTCCTTCCAATGTCTATCATCTATCCTACTTACAAAGTTTTGTGGTTTTTTTTTTTAATTATTACATTAGCATGTCTATATTCATATTTATCTTAACATGTTTAAAAAATATGATTGGCTTTTGATGACTTCCTTTAGATGGTTTGAGTATAGTATTTCCTTCTGTTATCCTAGACTATATATTATGATAAAACTTTTTCTTTTTTTTGGCAGAGTCTTGCTCTGTCACCCAGGCTGGAGTGCAGTGGCATGATCTCGGCTCACTGCAACCTCCGCCTCCCAGATTCAAGTCATTCTCCTGCCTTGGTCTCCCTCAGCTGGGACTACAGGCACCCACCATAATGCCCAGCTAATTACAGGTGTGAGCCACCATGCCCAGCCAAAACTTTATTTATAAATAATGACCCTGATTCAAATTTCATGAATTCATATCATGGCTTCTAGCCCATTTACAGTGATTTTAAAAAAAGAGTTAGCCAGCTATTTCTTTCTGTTTTCTGATTACTAAGGTTTATAGGAAAGGTAAGATTAAAAACAAAATCTCTTTTCATGTGTATTCTTAACATGTTCTTAACGTCTTCTTTTAGAAAAGTTGGGTCAAAAGAGGTTGATATGAATAAAATATAGTGCTGTATTAATAACTATGTTACTGTGATATTTTGCAAGTCAATTTTATGTAATATTTGCTTTCAATCACGATTGGAGAAGTACATCTCTATGGGAAGTTATTATAATGTTTAAAAACAAAGTTCAAAAAGTTATTAAAAGCCAAAATTGTAAAGGACAATATTATTATTGTATGATTAACAAATGCAGTGTCCCGATATTCAGGAGACTTTACACTGATTTGTAATTTGGAATGTTTTTAAATACTTGCAGAAATCATATAATCTCGCTGGTTCCTTTTATAGTGAGTGGTTTTATAATCTGGATTTAAGAAGTACATATTTTGAAGGATAAAATTGTAGGCTAAAGAATTTTGATGTATTATGATAAACAATCCTGTTCAGGATTGTAATTGGTTGAAACACTTCATTTTTTTCTATACTTTGAAAAATCTAGAAAGATGGCTCTCAAGAGACTAAAACAATATTTTCTTTATTGTATTTTTTTTAAAGATCATGTATTCTTTATATTAAACCTGTATTGAATTTTCTAGGTTTCTGTCACTCGAGAGGCTTTAGATTTTTCAGAGTACAACAGTTACCAGAAAATAAATGACAATCTTTTTTAAAGGTAAAAAATTCCATTTGTTGAAGTTACTTTGCCTACATTCACAGAAAATAATGTTTTATCCTTTCATGTAAAAGGAGACATTTATCTTGTATATTAGTTGACTTCAAATTATTTTCTTATTCTAAATGATTTTCAAGAAACACACATTGATAATATATTGTGAATCCCACAAAACTTTGTCTTCTATTATAAATTCTTAGAAAAAAATATAAAAATGTGGTTTTATTGTAACTTTATTCTAATTTATGGACATTTTAAAAGGTGCTAGTGGTTCCAGTGTTCCAACGATATAACATGAAGTATGGTAATACAGATAATTGTAAAGTCAAAAGTTTGGAAATCATTGGAATGAAGATTAGTATTTGTGTGCAGTACTGCAGGTAACTCTTCATCATCTCCTAATGTGCAACTACATATTAAAAGGTCCCAATACCGATGCAAAAGTGATATTTAATGAGTTCTTTTCAAAAAAGAGATTATCTCCACAATGCCAAAATATTCATTAGGTAGAGTAAAATTCAATTGAATGGCTGTTGAATTTCAGTTTATTCAATTCAAGAATTTTTAATCACATTTACAAATTTCATCTTAAATATGTAGTGTGAGAATATGCTATATAAAATACATTTGAAATAAACTGACATCTCCTTGAGAAAAAAGTAATACAGAGAATTGTTTGAACTGGAAAACCTATACCTATCAACAGAATTTTAAGTGTAGTATTGTATATATCCTTTTTTTTTTTTTGAGAAATAGTGTCACTCTGTCACCCAGGCTGGAGCGCAGTGGCACGATCTCGGCTCACTGCAACCTCCGCCTCCTGGGTTTGAGTAATTCTCCTGCCTCAGTCTCCCAAATAGCTGGAATTACAGGTGCCTGCCACCACGCCAGGCTAATTTTTGTATTGAAACGGGGTTTCACCATGTTGACCAGGCTGGTCTCGAACTCCTTTTTATAGTGAAAGAGGGTAGTTGGTTGAATAGGATTTTTTTAAATTGAGTTATTTTTTGAAAGAACTTCTTGTTTAAAATAAACAAACGTTTAAGAAAAAAATCCAACGATGGTGGAGTAAGATGGTGGAATAAAAGCCTACACTATTTGTCCCCTACGCTGGAACACTACATTTTAACAAGTATCTGCACACAGTAAAACACCATCACTGGAACCAAAAATCAAGTGAGTAATCACAGTACATGGTTTAAATTCATATCACTGAAAGAGGCATTAAAAAGGATAGGAGAGGCCGGGCGCGGTGGCTCAAGCCTGTAATCCCAGCACTTTGGGAGGCCGAGACGGGCGGATCACGAGGTCAGGAGATCGAGACCATCCTGGCTAACATGGTGAAACCCCGTCTCTACTAAAATACAAAAAACTAGCCGGGCGAGGTGGCGGGCGCCTGTAGTCCCGGCTACTTGGGAGGCTGAGGCAGGAGAATGGCGTGAACCCGGGAGGCGGAGCTTGCAGTGAGCCGAGATTGCGCCACTGCACTCCAGCCTGGGCGACAGAGCGAGACTCCACCTCAAAAAAAAAAAAAAAAAAAAAAAAAAGGATAGGAGAAACAGTCTGAAATAGCTGACACCACCTCTCCCCATCCACTGGCAGTGGCCCTGTGGCACAGAGAGTTTGTGCACTTGGGGGAGGGAGAGCACAGTGACTAAGGGACTTTACATTGAACTCAGTGCTGCCCTGACACAGTAGAGAGCAAAGCTATGCTGGGATCTACCAGTGCCATGCACAGAGGGATCATTTGGACCAGTCCTTATCAGAAGGGAATCACCCATTACAGTGGTCAGAACTTGAGGTTTTTTAGGAAGCCTTACTGCTGTAGGCCAAAGTGCTCTGGGGTCCCAGGGAAACCTGAAAGGCAGTGTAGGACACAAGGAATGCAATTCCTCGACAACACCAAGTGCTAGGTTGGGCTTAGAGCCAGTGGACTCAGGTGGCATGTGACCTAGGAAGACAGCAGCTAGGGCAGCTACGGGAGTGCTTATGCCACTCCTCTTCCAAGCCAAGGCAGTGCAGCTCTCAGCAATAAAAGTGACTCCTTTCTTCAGATTAAGAAAAGGAAAGAAAAGAGTAAAGAAGCCTTTTTTATGCATCTTGGATGCCAGCTCAGCCACAGAAGTATAGGGCACCGGTGGAGTTGTGAGGTCCCCATTCTGGCTCACAGATGACATATCTGGAAACAACCTGGGCCAGAAGCAGACCCATGGCCTTGAAGGGGAAAGAAAACCACTTCTGATAGGATTTATAAACTGCTGACTAAAGAGACCTTGGGCTCTGAATAATAAAGAGTGATAGGGAGTACTCCATGGGCCTTGGGCTCTGAGAGGTACTGACTTCAGGTGTGACCAGCCATATTCCCAGTGGTGCTGGCTACAGTGAAAGACTCTTTCTGTTTGAAAAAAGCAGGGGGAAAAATAATGAAGACTTTGTTTTGCACACTAGATACCGGCTTGGTCACAGTGGGGTAGAGCAATAAACGGGCTCTTGGTGTCAAGTCCTGGTCTAGGCTTTTGGACAGCAATTCTGGACCTGCTTTAGGCCAGAGGGGAGCTCACTACCTTGAGAGGTGTGTCCTAGCTCTGGCAACATTCACTACAATCTCTTAGAAGAGCCCTTGGTCTTTAAGTGAACGTAAGTAGTGGTGTCGCAGAACGCCTCATGGGCTGGGGGTGATGGCCACAGGGAGAGGTGCCTCTGCCTGTGGAAAGAGGAGAGAAAAGCAGGAGGGACTTCGCATTGTGGTGTGAGTGCCAGCTTACACAAAGTAGAAGGAAATATTAGGTAAATTTGTAAGGTTTTGTACTACAAATGCTGGCTCTCAGACAGGATCTCTGCACATGTCTGGGGCTTGAGAGATCTCACTGCCCTGAATGAAAGAACAGAAACCTGGCTGGTTTCACCACCTGCTGATTATAGAGCCCTCGAACCTTGGAGTGAACATAGGTGGTATCCAGGCAGTGGTTACAGGAGGACTTTGGTGAGACTCAGTGTTGTGCTGGCTTCAGGTCTCACTCAGCACAGACCCAGTGGTGGTGGCCCCATGGTACTTGCATCACAATGCGCACAGTTCCAGGTGGCTCAGCACACAGAGAGAGACACTGTTTGGGAGAAAGTAAGGGAAGACAACATGAGACTCTTCCTTTTAATCCAAATAATTCTTTTGGACCTTATCTAGGACTACCAAGGCAGTACCTCTATGAGTCCACAAAAACCACAGCATTATTGGGCTCAGTACCCAATTCCCTTAGAATACATGGAAAACTTTCTCAAAAAGGACAGACATAAAACAAGCTCAAACTGCAAAGACTATGATAAATATATATCTTTAATGGCCTGACACTGATGAATGTCCATAAGCAATCAAGAAAATCAAAGAAAACATGGCCTCACCAGATGAACTAAATAAGTCACCAGGGACCAATCCTGGAGAAGCAGGGACATGTGACCTTCAGACAGATAATTCAAAATAGCTGTGTGAGGAGACTCAAAGAAATTTAAGGTAACACAGAGAAGGAATTCAGAATTCTGCCAGATAAATTTAACAAAGAGATTGAAATAATTTAAAAGAATAAAGCAGAAATTCTACAGCTGATTAATGAAATTGGCATACCGAAGAATGTCTCATAGAATCTTACTAGCAGAAATGATAAAGCAGAAGAAAGAATTAGTTGAAGTCAGGCTAGTGGAAAATATAGGGTCAAAGGAAACAAAATTAAAAAGAATAAAGAATGAAGTACAGCTATAAGATCTAGAAAATATCCTCAAAAGGGTAAATCTAAGTGTTATTTCCTGAAAGAAAATGTAGAGAAAGAGATGGGGGTAGAAAGTTTATTCAAAAAGATAATATCAGAAAACTTCCCAAATCTAGAGAAATAAGTCAACATTTAAGTACAAAGAGGTTATAAAACACCATGCAGATTTAACCCAAAGAAGACAACCTCAAGGCATTTAATAACCAAACTCCCAAAGGTCAAGGATAAAGAAAGGATCCTAAAAGCACCAAAAGGAAAGAAACAAATAACATACAAAAGCTGAGGGATTCCATAAACACAAGACCTTTCTTTTTTTTTTTTTTTTTTTTTTTTTTTTTTTTTTTGAGACGGAGTCTCACTCTGTCGCAGGGGCTGGAGTGCAGTGGCCGGCTCTCAGCTCACTGCAAGCTCCGCCTCCCGGGTTCACGCCATTCTCCTGCCTCAGCCTCCCGAGTAGCTGGGACTACAGGCGCCCGCCACCTCGCCGGGCTAGTTTTTTGTATTTTTTAGTGGAGACGGGGTTTCACAGTGTTAGCCAGGATGGTCTCTATCTCCTGACGTCCTGATCCGCCCGTCTCGGCCTCCCAAAGTGCTGGGATTACAGGCTTGAGCCACCGCGCCCGGCCAAGACCTGTCTTAAAAGAAATGCTAAAGGGTGTTCTTTATTCTGAAACAAAATACGTTAATACATAAGAAGAAATCATCTGAAGGTAGAAAACTCACTGGAAATAGTAAGCACATGGAAAACCACAGAATATTATACACCATAATGATGGTATGTAAACTACTCTTAAGTAGAAAGGTCAAATGATGAACCAATCAAAAATTTTAACTGCAACACTTTTGAAAACATAGTACAATAAGACATAAAAAGAAACAGTAAAAAGTTAAAAGGAGGGAGTATAAGTTAAACTACACTGTGTTTATTAGTTTTCTTTTTGTGCTTTTTTGTTTGTTTATGCAATCATTCCTAAGTTGTCATCAGTTTAAAATAATGAGTTATAAGGTAGTATTTATAAGCCTCGTGTTCATGAGTTCAACTGATTTGATTTTTAGATCCCATAAATAAGCAAGAACACGCAATGTTTGTCTTTCTGTGTCTGGCTTATTGCACTTAACATAATGATCTCCAGTTTTATCCATGTTGTTGCAAATGACAGACTCTCATTCTTTGTTATGGCTAAATAGTACTCTACTGTGTATATGTACCAATTTTTTTTCTCCATTCATCTGTTGATGAACACTTAGGTTGCTTCCACATCTTAGCCGTTGTAAACAGTGCTGCAACAAACATAGGAGTGCAGATATCCCTTTGATATACTGATTTCCTGTCTTTTGGTGTCCTCTTCAATTTCCGTTATAAGTGTTTTATAAGTTTTATTATAGAGGTATTTCACTTCTTTGGTTAAATTAATTCCTTGATGTTTAATTTTATGTGTGGCTATTGTAAATGGGATTAATTTTTTAAAATTTCTTTTTCACATTTTTCATGGTTGGTATATAGAAATGCTACTGATTTTCATATGTTAAACTTTTATCCTGCAACTTTACTGAATTTATCAGTTCTAATCATTTTCTTGTGGAGTGTTTAGGTTTTTCCAAATATAACATCATATCAGCTGCAAACAAGAATAATTTTAATTCTTCCTTTCCAACGTGGATTCCCTTTCTATCTTCTCCTTTTCTGATTGCTCTAGCTAGGACTTCAAATATTATTTATAATAATGATCATGATAGTGAGCATCTTTATGTTATAGATCTTAGATGAAAGACTTTCAGATTTTCCCTATTCAGTATGATACTAGCTGTGGGTCTGTTGTATATGGCTTTTATTATATTAGGTTATGTTCCTTCTACACCCAGTTTTTTAAGGGTTTTTATCATGAAGGGATGTTGAATTTTATCAAATGCTTTTTCAGCATCAATTGAAATGATTATGTTTTCACCCTTTATTATGATGATATGATGTATCACTTTGATTGATTTGCATACATTGAACTATCCTTGCATCCCAGGAATAAATCCCACTTGGTCATGATGGACGATGTTTCTAAACTATCGCTGAATTTGATTTGCTAGTATTTTGTTAAGGAATTTTGCATTGATGTTCTTCAGAGATACTGCACTGTAGTTGTTTTTTTTTTTTTTTTTTTTTTTTCTGGTATATGTCTTTATCTGGTTTTGGTATCAGGGTAATACTACCCTTATAGAATGAGTTTCAAAGTACTCCCTCCTCTATTTTTTGAAATAGTTTGAGTAGGATTTGTGTTAGTTCTTTAAATATTTGGTAGAATTCAGCAGTGAAGTCTTTGGATTCTGGTGTTTTCTTTACTGGGAGATTTTTTATTATGGCTTCAATCTCATGACTTGTTATTGGTCTGTTTAGGTTTTGGATTTCTTTCTGGTTCAATCTTGGTAAATTTTATGTGTCTAGTAATTTATCTATTTACTATAGATTTTTAAATTTATTGCCATATAGATACTATAAACGACTGTATGGAAGGGGGGTCTTTTGACTCTGACTGGTGCTCTATGCTACTGTGGCTTAGCTGGTATCCAACATGCAAGACAGTGTCCTCCCAACTCTTGTCTCTCCTCTCCTCAAGTGGAGGGGAAGGGTATCTTTTGGAGTTGAGAGCTGTGCAGCCTGAGGTTAAGCGTGGGATGATGCCAGCACTCTCTTGACTTCCCCAGCTGTGTCTCAGTAGATTGTATGTCCCCCCAGTCCACTGTCTCTGGGCCTAGTTCAGTCTTAAGATACACTTAGGATTTGCAGTCCTTATGACTTAACCTGCCTTTCAAGTTTACTTAGAGATGCAGAGCACTTTTGCCATAGGCACGAAAATTCATAGAACTCAAGTTCAGACAGCTGGGATCCACAATTCCTCTCTGGCTAGGGCTGATTTAGATGCTCCCTCTGTGGGTGGGCATCAGCTGAGTTTGGTCTGTGTTTCCTTTATGCTGTAACAGGATAACACTGAGTTCAATGCCTCTCAGTTGCTGTGTTCTCTCTCCCCCAGTACCCAGAGATGCTCTCCACACCAGGCCACCACTACAGGGACTGGGGGAGGGTTGGCGTTGGTGATTCAGGACTGTTTATCCTATCTCTTTAGTTCCTCTTTCAGTGATATGAAATTAAAATCACATACTGTGAGTGAGTACCTAGTTAGTAGTTTTTATGAAAGTGTTTTTTTCTGTGTAGATAATTGTTAACTTGGTACTCTTGTGTGGGGATAATATGGTTTGGCTTTGTGTCCTCACCCAAATCTCATCTTGCAGCTCCCATAATTCCCATGTGTTGTGGGAGGGACCCAGTGGGAGATGATTGAATTATGGAGGTGGGTCTTTCCTGTGCTGTTCCCATGATAGTGAATGGGTCTCATGAGACCTGAGGTTTTAAAAACAAGAGTTGCCCTGCACAAGCTCTCTGTTTGCCTGCTGCCATCCATGTAAGACATGACTTGCTCCTCCTAGCCTTCTGCCATGATTGTGAGGCCTCTCCAGCCACGTGGAATTGTGAATCCAATTAGACCTCTTACTTATGTAAATTGCCCAGTCTCATGTATGTCTTTATCAGCAGTGTGAAAAGGAACTAATACAGGGGGAGAATTGGTGGAGCTTTCTATTCCACCATCTTGCTTTGCCTTCTCCTTAATTTTTTTTAAATGAAGAGAACTTTCTTCTTGTTAAATATATCACTCCCCAACTTATCCTACATCCCTTTTAATATATTATTAAATCTCACTGCATCCAAAGGTAAGCGTCTTTTCACTTTTCATGTTTTTTTACGTGAATCTACTCTATCTCTTCTTCCATTTCTACTCTTTCCTAATTTATTATTGTCAATACAACTAAACATATCTTGTCTTTACTGTCTATTCTCATATATGCTTAAATGCAGTATAGATTTAGTGGATGATAATGATTGTATGGTGTCCACTAGTATATTGTATTTAATAAAGAAAATGTTCTTTAAGAAATGAAGGAAACTTAGAACTACTCCTTGTATTTGAATAATAAAGATATTATGTCTCTAATTTCTTAAGGAGAAAACAAGTCTAATAGAAATTTAGGCTAATGCAATAATCTCTGTCTTAAAAGAGTTTCATATTGATGTCCTCTTTCTCCTTCTGTTGGTAACTCTGGGAGAATAAGCACTATATTTATCAGAAGCCAATCTTTATACATCAGCTAAATAATGGCAACTTGAAGTACAAAAAGGCAGACCCAATCTTTTCAAGGTACCAGAAATCCTAAATTAAAATGTATTTCTACTGGTATACCTTTCTTTCATGAGATTCCACTTACTAGACCTTATTTTCTCCAATGTCTACTTTGTCCCTGTAGTATTGAGGTGGCTCTGTGTTATCATTACTAGTACATTATAGCAACAAGACAGAAATTCTATTTATTCTTACAACACCAATGGAAAGTACATATTATATTATCCACACTAGTGATATTAATTAACTCAAAGATATTTTCATTTCCAGTCCCTTGGGCATACTGTTAGGTCATGATCTTTCATGATTTTTTCTCTGAAATATAATTGACTTTATTTTTGTGACAATAAAAGGCTCTCAAAATCCAGAAAAGCTCAGAGCTAAGGAAGATTATATAAATGAGTCAGTCACTTAATATTAATATTTTTCATTTCAAGTTCTCTGGTATGTCAAATATTATCAATTTTTTTCAGTATTAGTATCAGTATTTAGCTGCTTATTTAATACATTTATTAAAAAACTTTGGCAATTTTTCATAAAATCTGGTTGAGGAAATTTTCATAGCATGATACTTATTGTTAATAGCAAATAAGATGGCTTAAGCTAATAATATGTATAAATATCTTTATGAATTAAACACATAAATTCACTAATGGTCTTCATACAGAGTTCAGATGTTCAGAAATCAGTAAACTTTAGTCAATTATTTACATTACAGGAAATTATGTTCATTTACGGAGCTAATAAGTTTGACATCTAAAGTTAAGAAAAATTGGAACACTGACATTCTACTGAAAGGAGTCTCTTTGGCAATTTTGACAGTACCTATATATTCCTTACCTTGTGTTCTTGGTACACTGCAGACTTTTACTTACAGAGTTAATTTTAATTGGAGACATTACATTAGTCTTAATTTCTTACAAGAAATCTCATAGGAGTTGATAAAACTCTCTGTATGTGCACACGCAGGCACTTTTAAATTAATGCTTCATTCCTACTAAGTTGATTTTTTGTTTGGTTTAAGGGAGCCTTTCTATTTCTAGTGTTTTTCTCACATGTGGGCGCTCCATTGAAGTGTTTCTCCCAATATAAAAATTGTAGTTTTGAAAATAACGCATTAACATGAGGATTAAGAAAAACCCACCACATTGTATTAACTTGAGAATTAAAAAAAAAAAATTGCATTCTATATTGGCCACCAATATAGTTTAAGATGCACTGAAACGAGCTCCATCTATATTACTTTCCATGTGGAAAAGATACTTTACAATGCTTGAAGTTTGTAAACAACCTGATAACTAAATCTGATAATTTCATGGCTAATACAATTGTTTCTATGGTAATCAGTTTTAGGAGAGATGAAAAAAATCTTAAGCTAAAAACAATCGACTGAAATATTCATCACCCAGGTGATATAATATTATATCTTTGGAATATTTGTGGCTGAAGCATTCCTTCTACATCTTTTAAAATGTCTGCAATGTCATCCTTCAAGCACTGAACTATTGTGAAGAATGACTGTAACTTATGTACTAGAGGCCACAATATCTTTAACAGGGGGATGCATGACAAAGTATTAGGAAAATGCTAAACTTACTCTTAGTATTGCAAGGACCCATCTCTGGGATTTCTCCTGCCTAATAGCTATAGATTAAATCTATCATCTTAGAAAGTTTTTTATAAATGGTAACATTTTATAAATGGTAAAATAATGCCTGTTCTGGTGAGGGTGGAGGCTCTTCCCCACCATTCCCTAGAAGTTTTGCATTCATACAATTTACAGGCAAAAGAGCAAGTGAATCCAGCTGTTTGCAAAATAGCAAATATTCAAATGATTTTGAATCGTTGAAACAATTTGTACTCCCCAATAGATGAAGCCTAATTAGAAGGGTTAATCTGCACCTCGACTTTGGGGTTTAAAAAACAATAAACAAAAAGTACTGATCTTTAAAAAAAAATGTTTTCTGTTTCTGAACCATCTAAATTGAAAGCCACTTCTTTGGTTCAAAGGTTTCATTTCTTTTCTTTTTTTACATGTGTATAAGAAAACTTGGTATCAGAGTATTTTGAATCTTGTTTTTATATCCTTAAGTCTATTACATACTTTTTGATTTACAAACGCATATGTCACAAAAAAGAGGTCAATGCTCTCTAAGAAATGATATTTTATAGATAAGTCATTTGACTGTTTATTCCTGGTAAATCCTTACATAAGTAACTTTCAATTATTATTTCCACGAAACCTAGAAAAGAACTGTTATCATCAATAATGGACGTCATTATTGACTCAAGTCATAGATGATTCTAGTTTTCTGTTCTTATTACCAAGCACAATAGACCACTGCACCTTTATTTATTTATTTTTACTTTTAAAAGTATCTCCTTGTATTAGTCTTCAATAGGACATACTTTAGGAACGCTGGTCTCTGCTTATCGACCTTTGAGTAAGCTAATTATTTTTTCTTTTTCGTCAATCACTGACACTTAGTCAATGGATGTGTCACCTGTTCTGTGCTATTTATGTCTAATTATTCATAATTTTAAATTCCTTAATCCTCTGCACATTCTCTCCCATCTCAATACTACTGTGAGCGAGACCCTAAACTGGCTATAACTCCTATAGTTGCTCTTTATTATCACAGTGTGAACACTATAAAGCGTTACCAAGATCTATGAACACAAATAATAGAGAAGCAAAAATCTAGAAAGCTTTCGGATTGGTAATGGCACTAAATAATACATACAGATTCAGTGGACTGTGATTAGCATTTCTCTGAAAGGTATCACAGACATGTTCTGCTGTTAGAATAACCTTTTCATTCATGGCGTAAATCTAAATTAATGCTGGAAACCATGACTAATGCATCTAGCATTAATAACTCATCCAGAAACAAACAATGGTGATGTGCTTGTTACATCAACAGAGATTGCTCACTAATCACTGCCTATTTCGGTAAACATCAATCTTACTGTGTTTCTTTCTCCTAAGTTTCTTTAGAAAATGTTTTCATCGTATAAACGCATAAAAATGGCAACATTCCACAATGTGAAATATAATGCTTCAGGATAAAGAGGTGCATTAAAGTGTTCTACCCTTTAGTTGAGACAACCATCTAAATCTAATGTAAGGCTGGGTTTGTTTAAAGTGTGTGGATCTAATTATCTCATGCAGCGTATCCCTCCATGACCTTTATAAATCCTACACTTACCTTTCACCAATTAATAATGCCACAAATAATAGGGCTTAACATGTACCTTATTTTCTGGGTCTTAATGCTGATATTCTCATTTTATCACCAGAGTTACAGTATGCATTTGTAGGTAGTATTTTTAAAAGACAACTGAGTGTTCTTTTTTTCACACTTAAAACTTTTTAAAACATTACCTCTTCTTTTCTTAGAGATTTTGACATAATATTTGAATTTTAATTAAAATATAGAGAAATATAATAATACTGTCAGGATTATATGGAAATGGGTTGAACTGGAATTTCTCTAAGGATTCCCATCATAACTTAGGACTGAAGCCAGGCGCGGTGGCTCATGCCTGTAATCCAGGCACTTTTGGGAGGCCGAGGCAGGTGGATCACCTGAGGTTGGGAGTTCGAGACCAGCCTGAGCAACATGGAGAAACCCCCCCTCTCTACTAGAAAATACAAAATTAGCCGGGTGTGGTTGCACATGCCTGTAATCCCAGCTACTCGGGAGGCTGAGGCAGGAGAATCACTTGAACCTAGGAGGCGGAGGTTGCAGTAAGCCAAAATCGCGCCATTGTACTTCAGCCTAGGCAACAAGAGCAAAACTCCATCTCAAAATAAATAAATAAAAATAAAACAACTTAGGACTCATTAAATACATGCAGGATATGCACATGTGAGTATGTCTGTATATGTGTATGTGCATATAGTTTTTATTTTCTTAAAACTTCTCTTTAATTTTGCTAGATACATTATGTATACTCCTGTTCTAGAAAAATGATGCAAATTCTTTTAATCAAATAAAGAGACCATTTTCACCATTAATTCTCCAGTTAGCAATCTTATTCTGTTTATGATTCATATTTGGGAATAAGAGTACATTTAGAAGTAGTTCTAATAATTCACCCTGAAACGTAGAATGCCCCTTATGCTAAAAGAGCTAACTTGAAATATGTCAGATAAGGGTCCACTTAATTCACTCATGTACTCTTTCATTTATTCATAATAAATCAATAATTTGTTTATAAATATGCTGGATATTACTGCTTGAAAGGAAGAAACTTAGTTCTATCAGCAAAGTAAAATTCAGATATTTGCGCTAAACAATTCAGTCGGGTCTTGAAAACATGAGTAAATGTTCTTCCAAGAAATACTCAATTATGTTAGATCCCTTCTCATGGGCAGGAATTTTAAATAGGAGAATATATTTTATGTGTTGCTCTTTTAAAAAGTATTTTCTTTTAGCTCTAGGGTGTGATAAATGTTTTAAAGTAAACTAATTTTATGGCTAACTTTCTAGCTTATTATATTAAACAATTTTGGTTCATTTGAGACAGTGTGAGTGCTTTAAAATAAGTTTTAATCTTTCTAAAGATATGTTAATAATACCATGTGTAATTTAACAAGAAAAAATGTGTTCACTAATTTCAAATACTCTTCATGGGAATTGAAATCATGATACTTTTATTTTTTTAATTTCTAATTTTGTATTCATTTTTGTGGGTACATAGCAGGTGTATATATTTATGGAGTACCTGAGATGTTTTGATACATGTGTGCAAAGTGAAATAATCTCATCATGGGGAATGGGATATTGGTCTCCTCAAGCATTTATCCTTTTAATTTAAAACAATCCAATTATACTCTTTATTTTAAAATGTACAATTAAATTATTATTGGTTATAGTGATGCTATTGTGTCACCAAATTGTAGTTTTTATTTATTCTTTCTATATTTTTGGACCCATTAACCATCTCCACCTCATCCCAACCCCGGCTACTGTTCCCAGACTCTGGTAACCATCCTTCAACTTTCTATGTTCTGAGTTCAATTGGTTTTATTTTTAGATCCCACAAAAAAGTGGGAACATGCAATGTCTGTCTTTCTGTGTCTGGTTTATTTCACTTAACGTAATGGTCTTCAGTTCCATAGATATTGTTGCAAATGGCAAGATCTCATTCTTTACTATGACTAAATAGTATACCATTGTGTGTATGTACCACATTTTCTTTCTCCATTCATCTGTTGATGGAAAGTTGGGTTGCTTACAAATCTTAGCTATTGTAAACAGTGCTGCAACAAACATAGGAGTGCAAATGTCTCTTCAATATACTGGTTTCCTTTCTTTCTGGTATATATCAAGCAATGGGATTGCTGGATCATATGGTAGCTCAATTTTTGGTTTTTTGAGGGAACTCCAAACTGTTCTCTATAGTGATTGTACTAATTTACATTTCCACCAACACTGTACTAGGGTTCCCTTCTCTCCACATCTGCACTAGCATATGTTATTGCCTGTCTTTTGGATAAAAGCCATTTTAACTTGGGTGAGAGGATATCTCATTGTAGTTTAGATTTGCATTTATCTGATGTTCAATGATGTTGAGCACCTTTTCAGATACTTGTATGAGATTTGTGTGTCTTCTTTTCAGAAATGTATATTGATATATTTTGCCCATTTTTGATGGTATTATTAATATTTTCCTATAGAGCTATTTGAGCTCCTTATATATTCTGGTTATGAATCACTTGTCACATGGGTAGTGTGCAAACAATGGCTCCCCAGTGTAAACATGAACTATTAAGCAAGCAATTGGAGTAGAGCTCATTAAAAAATCTCAATTCTCCTAAAGTCTTAGCTTCATAAAGAATTTGAAAACTCTTCTTTTCTTCGCTTCATTTTTGCCAACTACAGTACTCCAAAGGCTGCTAATGATCATAGAACTGGAACAATATACCAAATGTTATGTTGCGGGTTGTACAAGAAAAAAGAAAAAAATGCTAAAGTCAGCCTACAAGGACATAAGTCTTATTTTATTTTAGGGGCAGATACTCTTCAAAGTTCAGATATTGGCCTATTATATTCTGATACTTGAAAAATATTTGGCTACAGGGAACAACAGGGAATCTGGAGCTCAAGTACTGAATTCTATTTGTTAGTATTGTATCCCAATTCATTCTTAGGTCACTCTGTAGCACTCTGTGTTTTATCTTCTAATTTAAAAAATTGGACCCAAAAATATGAAAATGACCCAATGAATGAATTCCATGCCCTCATTAAAGTTGCATTATTATTGAAATATTTTTCTTTTAAATGATTATCAATTAAAACTCAATAAACTAGCTTCAAGAAAGGATATCGTTATAGTATTTGTAAGGCAAGGTTGATAAAGAATGTATTAACTTTTCAGTATTCAGTTGTGCACATGGTTGGCCAAGAACTGATAAGATAGTAACTCTACCTTTTTTTTTTTTTTTTTTTGAGAAGGAATTTTGCTCTTGTAGCCCAGGCTGGAATGCAGTGGTGCGATATTGGCTCACTGCACACTCTGCCTCCTGGGTTCAAGCGATTCTCCTGCCTCAGCCTCCCATGTAGCTGGGATTACAGGCATGCACCACCACTCCTGGCTAATTTTTGTATTTGTATTAGAGATGGGGTTTCACCATGTTGGTCAGGCTGGTCTCGAACTCCTGACCTCAGGTGATCCGCCCACCTCAGCCTCCCAAAGTGCTGGGATTACAGGCATGAGCCACCATGCCTAGTCAACTCTACTTTTTTTAAAGTCTTATTTTGGTAATTTCATGCAGTATCACTTTTGCAAAAACACTGAATTATTTTTATATTCTTTACTTTGCTCTTATGTCTATAAAGTATAAAAACAAGTTGCAAACAAAGACATAATTCAGGAGGAAAATCTAGCAGTTAACAAAAAGAATTCAAGATTAATAAAAGGGTTATGCTAATGCTAATTATGATACTGCATAGATACAAAGGTTAAGTTCATTTAATAAAAATGGGATTTAAGTTCATTTTGTGGGTTGATTGAAGACATGTAATAGTTTCTGAATATTCTTCTAAGTTTCCATTTAAGGATTCCTTTCTGGCACTGTTTTATATTAACTGAGTAAGGAAAACATTTAGGTGTTCCCAACTGTCAGACTTAATTCTGTGGTAGGTTGAGGATTAATTATTAGAAATCATAGAGTTCCTCATAGCAAAAAAAACCAAGGTCCTTATTAGAGACACAAGCACAGGCCCTGTACTAAATTTTAGGTATTACTATATATATACACTTGTACAGATGATACTCTGAATTTTCTATGCTGCTATTAAGTTTACTTTAGTTAGTTATCACATCTCAAGGGAATGGCAAGTTACAGAACGGCAAGAGATTGAAACAGGAGTCTATTGAAGGGACAAAGAAAGGAATACCAGAGGATAAATTTAATGAGTAATTAGTCTTAGAAAAAAAAAAGTCAAATTCATGCTGAAAACTACTGCTCCAATGAAACTAAACACAAATCTTTTTTTTTTTTTTTAATGGGTACAAAAATAGGGATGAGGTTACTGACAACTGGGCAGTGGCTATGGGCAGTAGATACCAATATGGGCAGTAGATACCCATATTGGAAGACAACATGTCAGAAATCAGAATATAAGCCAAAAAAAAAAATTCTTGTCTCATCAGTTTTACTATAATATGTACTTACAGAAGTCCCTTCTGAAAAATGAATAGGCAAAGAATTCACACTTTGGATAAAAGACATAGAGTAGAATTTGGACATCTGGATGTTCCCCTATTAACTCAACCTGCCTTATGGTTTGATGTATTTGGTTCAGATTATAAATCCCGATTCACAACTCTAGAGCAATTTAAAAAGAGAAGATGGAAAAGAGATCTTTTGTTTAAAATCAATGAAGATAAAGGCAGAATCAGGGTACTAAGGTATAATAGTATTTAATATTTAACTCCATATAATATGTAATAAATGAAAACAGAAATTTTGCCCAGTGTAGTTTTGCATCTGAAGCCACTTTTGAAATGTTCTAGAACACTGATCTCTTGTCTTCTGTGCTAAGCGTTTACTCATATGGCTTATAACTTCCCTAATACTGCATACAGAACAAAATTCTGATCTGTTGTTTGAAAGAACTCACCTTAATTGAAAAATTGAGTCATAAAAAAGAATTTAAAAGGGCCTGTTTCATTTGAAAAAAAAATGCTAAAAATTACATAAAAGCAAATGTATGATGGATTGTGACATGAAGGATAATAAAAAGAAGAAAAACAAAAAGGGAGGAAGCTTTGGATTGGAAAGTAAGAAAAGTTACTGAAAATAAAAGAAAGAATGTCATGACAATGCGAGCTGCCAGAAAAGCACACCGATTCACTGCTGCAAAACCTCTATCTCTGGAAGTCTTTAACAGAAAAGTGTTCATTACAGTGCCTGATCCTTCCCTTAGAGAAGCCCTGTGAACTTTATGTGACAGAGTGACGAAAGCAGAGAAGGAAAACAGTGGAGAAAAACCAGAGAAGGAAAACAGTGGAGAAAATCCACTTTATGTGACAGAGTGACGAAAGCAGAGAAGGAAAGCAGTGGAGAAAAAGCAGAGAAGGAAAACAATGGACAGTCTAGGAGGGAATTTTGGTGGTCACGTATCCTGTGACCTTCAGTTAAGACTGCAATAGCACTAGCTAATGTCAAATTTCAATCTTCATTCAATATGTTTTTTTTCTGAGATCTGAGCGATGTCTAACATTACTCTTGCTATTTATAAAAAGAAAATGTATCTCATAGCTCTCTAACACTTTAAGAGGGAAAAATAAGGAGGAAATGACTGGATACAACTTTTGTGGACCGATTTAATAACATAAAATTTTAGAGCTTAACTAATAGTAATTCCCTGTATATCTAGAAAGGGATTCAAAGAAGCCAGTGGGCAGAGTAGTATGCAAAAAAAGGTGACTCATCCAAACTAATAAATATCATTATTTGGATCAAAAAGCAGTGCATCACTGAGAAAAATAGATATGACATTGGACATCAACGACAGAATGGATTTCCTGTCGCTCTGATATTATTCTGGGGGAAAAGACATTAAAATGAGACACCTTTTAAAGGATGTGCATATCATTAAAATAGTACAGGAGGCTTCGCCTCTTATTTTCTTTCCTTTATATTTAGCTCACTCTCTGAATGGCCCATCTATGACAGATTTGTCAGAAAGCCTTACTTCCTTAGTGGCCAAATCTTAACTGCTGAGAATAACTCTTGGATACACTTCATCCAAGTGATGTAAAGTTCTGAGAGAAGCATTATTCTTAGGGTCAGACTGACTTGGCCTTGATTTTTTGTTTTGGCACTTTATAATTTTTGATCTTAGGAAAGTTAATTAACTCTCACCACAATATGTTACCCGCTTTTTCTTTCTTTTTTTTTTTTTTTTTGAGACGGAGTCTCGCTCTGCCGCCCAGGCTGGAGTGCAGTGGCCGGGTCTCAGCTCACTGCAAGCTCCGCCTCCTGAGTTTACAACATTCTCCTGCCTCAGCCTCCCAAGCAGCTGGGACTACAGGCACCCGCCACCTCGCCCGGCTAGTTTTTTGTATTTTTTAGTAGAGACGGGGTTTCATCATGTTAGCCAGGATGGTCTCGATCTCCTGACCTCGTGATCCGCCCGTCTCGGCCTCCCAAAGTGCTGGGATTACAGGCTTGAGCTACCGCGCCCGGCCGTTACCCGCTTTTTCTTAAGCTCCAGAGTGAGTTTGTAATTCCTCTTCTTCAGAAGGACTATTTTGAAAATTAGATATAACATCTGTAAAGTGCTCAGCGCAGCATGTTGTAAACACAATAATATAACATTTAGAAGCATACCACATTTCACTGCACTTCACTTTGTTGTTCTTTAGAGGTGTGTTTTTTACATATTGAAGATCTGGGGCAACCTTGTGTCCAACACTTCTATCGATGCTGTTTTTCTAACAGCATGTGCTTACTTTGTGTCTCTGTGTCACATTTTGGTGACTCTCACAATATTCCAAACTTTTTCATTATTATTATATCTGTTATGGTGATTAGTGATCTTGGATGTCACTATTATAATTGCTTTGGATACCACAAACCATGCCCAGATAAGAGGGCAAACAATCAGTAAATGTGTGTGTTATGATTACTCCACTAACCAACCATTTTCCCATCTCTCTCTTTTTCCTCTGGCCTATTTCCTGACACACAACAATACTGAAATCAAGCCAATTAATAACCATAAAACAGCATCTTACGTGTTCAAGTGAAAAAGAGTCACGCATATCTAACTTTATATCAAAAGCTAGAAATGATTAAGCTTAGTGAGAAAGACATGTCAAAAGCCAAGATAAGCCAAAAGCTAGACCTCTTGCACCAAATAGTTTGCCAAGTTGTGACTGCAAAGGACAAGGTCTTGAAGGAAAGTAAAAGTTATATTCCAGTTAACACATTAATTACAAAAAAGCAAAACAGCTTTACTGCTAATATTGAGAAAGTCTCAGCGGTCTGAATAGAAGATCAAACAAGTCCCAACATTTCTTTAGGCTAAAGTCTAATCCAGAGAAAGATTAATTCTATGAAGGCTGAGAGGTAAGGAAGCTGCAGAAGAAAACGTTGAAGCTAGCAGGGGTTAGTTCATGAGGTTGAAGGAAAATAGCTATCTTCATAGCACAAAAGTGCAAGGTGAAGCAGCAAGTGCTGATGAAGAAACTTCAGGTAGTTACCCAGATCCAGCTAAAATAATTCATGAAGGTGGCTACACTAAACAGCATATTTTCAATGTAGATGAAACAGCCATATAGTGAAAGAAGACACCATCTAGGACTTGCACAGGGAAAGAAGTCAATTCATAGCTTCAAAGCTTCAGAGGACAGACTGATTCTCTTGTTAGCAGCTAATGCGTTTGACAACTTTAAGTTGAAACCAATGTTCATTGACCATTCTGCAAAACCTAGGGCACTTAAGAATTACACTAAATGAACTGAGCCTGAACTCTATAAATGGAACATCAAAGCCTGAATGACAGCACATATTTTCGCAGCATGATTTACTGAATATTTTAACCCAGCTGTTCAGATCTGCTGCTGAGAAAAACAGATTGCTTTTAACATACTACTGATCATTGCCAATGTACCTGGTCAGCCAAGAGCTCTAATGGAGACATACAGGAGATTAAAGTTGTTTTCATGCTTGCTAATACAACATCCATTCTATAGTCCATGAATCAAAGAATAATTTTGATATTCAAATTTCATTATTTAATAAATATATTTTCCATGGATATAGCTGCATTAAATTGTTATTCCTCTCATACATCTGTGTAAAGTAAATTGAAAATTATTTGGAAAATGTTCACCATTCTAGATACCATTAAGAACATTCATGATTCATGGGAGAAGAGTCAAAATACTAACATTAACAGGAGTTTGGAAGAAGTTTATTCCAACCCTCATGCACAATTTTGAGAGGCTGAAGACTTCAGTGAAGGAAGTCACTGCAGATGTGGTAGAAATGGCAAGAGAACTAGAATTAGAAGTGGAGCCTGAAGATGTGACTGAATTGCTCTAGTCTCATGATAAAATTTTAACAGATGAGGAGTTGCTTCTTAAGGATGAGCAAACAAAATGGTTTCTTGACATATAAACTACTACCGGTGAAGATCCTGAGGACATTGTTGAAATACAAAAAAGGATTTAGAATATTACATAAGCTTAGTTGATAAGTGGCAGCAGCGAGAGGACTGACTCCAATTTTTAAATGAAGTTCTACAATGGGTAAAATGCTATCAAACAGCATGGCAGACTACAGAGAAATCTTTTGTGAAAGGAAGAGTCAACTGATGCAGCAGACATCACTCTTGTCTTATTTTAAGAAATTGCCAGGCCAGGCGTGGTGTGGCTCATGCCTGTACTTCCAGCACTTTGGGAGTCCAAGACAGAAGAATTACTTGAGTCCAGGAATTCAATACCAGCCTGGGTAACATGGCAAAACCCTGTTTCTACAAAAAAAAAAAAAAAAAAAAAAGCCACAGCCACTCCAACCTTCAGCAACTACTACTCTGATCAGTCAGTAACCATCAACATCGAGGTAAGGCCTTCCACCATCAACAAGATTACTATCCATTGAAGCTCAGATGATCTTCAGCGTTTTTTAGCAATATTTGTAATTATGGTATATACATTTTAAAAGACATAATGCTCTTGCACATTTAATAGACTATAGCTTAATGTAAACATATTTTTTATATGCATTAGGAAACCCCCCCAAAAAAATACCTGAGAGATTTGTATTTATTTATCAGTATTTCAGTTTATTGCAATGGTCTGGAACTGAGCCCACAATATCGCCGAGGTATGCCTATTCTGTAAATACTGTAAGTGTTAATGTTGATTCCTTTCTATTTCTCTCCTTTATCCCCACAAGATTTGTATTTATCGGCATTTTTCCTGTCCTTGGAATTATTTTTACAAATGGTATCTAATTATCCTATCTCCTCTCTTATGTAATTAGAAGCCAATCAGTTTTTCCCTCTACCCTATCCCACAGGACAAAGAAAGTGCTTAATGTTTGTCAGTATTATTTTTCAACCATTATGGTAAAAACTCAACTCTCCAAAGATACAACTATTGATACTATTGTTACCTTTGGTCAGAAATCCTCAAAAGCCCAAAAGATTTACATGTTTTTTGTGGCTTTTACTATTAAAATGTACTTAAAAAGAGCATATGAAGGCAAAATGAATGAGGAATAAAGACAAAGTATATCCTTGTAAATATGACATACTGAAGAAATGAAGTATACTATTTGACTGTACTGAGATTATTAAAAATTAATAATAATAAAGGGTACACTTTTGATTTACCTGTCATAAGTCAGAAAACCAAAGAATATGATGTCACTATGATATTTCTGTTTTCTGATCTCTATAATAAATTTAGCTAATTAGAACAGATACCCTTTTTGATAGATGACTTCATAGTCACTAATGATATATTTTTATCTTGAGCAAAGAAAGAGTCATAATTAATTATACTTAAGTACGTTGCCATAGAGTGATATTAATTTAATCATAAAGTAAAATAAAAAGATAAAGCACATATTAGATGGCATTAGGAGAAAGGAAGAGATCAACTTTGTATCATGTTTTGATAGAGATGATAAAGAAGTCTATTTGCCACTATAATAGAAAGATAAATACAAGTTTGGCTTCAATTATGAATGAGCTAATGCCCAATTCCACTGCTGCCTACTGTGTGAGTTTGAGTGAATTACTCATCTTCCCTATACGGATTTCTTCATCTGCCAATACATTGTATTAAGCACTAGGCATATGTAATGTATTATCACAACAAATGAAGTCTTATGAGGCATTATGGTTCTCATTTTACAAATGAAGAAATGTGGTTCAAAATGTCCAAGGCCACACAGTATAGTAAGCAGCAGAATCAGAACTTAAAAAATCTTTTATTGGTAAGCCATAGTGAATGTTCCCTGCAAGATTTAATTTGTATCTAGCGAAGTCTTCTTTTGCTAGCATGCTCACAGAGGTCTTAAACAGGCCAAGTTAGGATATAATCCTGAAGGCCCTGATTATTCTACCTTTTGTAAGGTTGAGGAAACAGGACTTATACAAGCAGGTCAAGTAGGTTGCTGGACCAAGTGGAAAATATAAAACATGAGCTCTTTTTAATCATTACGAAGATTGTGATGTTCAAGAAGATAAATTGACTCAATTGAGTAGATCTATAGCAGACTCCTTAACATTCACTGGATTGAGTTTACAGAGTATGTATATATATATTTCATGTATGTGCACATGCATATACACATGGATTTGTGATTATTATTGCTAAGGAAGCTCTAATAAGAATATCTATATGATAGGTAAGGATAAAGTCAATGAAACTTACGGAGGATTTTGACAAACATGGAAAGACATTTTACAAAGGGAAAACATATCACAACATTTACTTCCCAATTTGGATGAGTTTACTGATATTTTTCAAGGTAAAAGTTCAGTTAAACCCACAGAATTAATTACAACAAAGAGGTTTAGGGCAGATAGGAAAGAGGTTCAACTTAAAAAACTATTTAAAATTATGTGATAGTTTTTACATACTGGTTTGCTTAAACCAACCAATAAAAAAAGAGAAATCAATCCATCAACTGTGAGATTAATCTATCATCTTAGAGCAAGCAATTTTTACCAAAAGAAGACAGAGCTGAGCTCCAATGGATGAAAATGCTGTCATTGCACTATGACAATATTTTTTAAAAATCACAGAAGTCAACAGTTATAGAATATAGTTTGATGGACTTGATATATGAAAACAGTAACATTTTTTACAAATAGAGAAGAAACTTTATTGAATCAGGTAGCATTGGTCAAGAAGTATTTTGCCCAAAGTTTATGGCTGTAACTTTTCATGATAGGAAGTGAAGTTGGGAAGAAAAGACAGAAGGGGAAGCCTACTTCACATAAATATCTGAATTAAGTGAATACTTTAGAAAATAAATTTGATTTTATTAATTTTCATATAATTAATGCTATATATATTTAGACAGAAATAAAAATCCCATGAGATAAAATTTAATAAAGACACAAATCCCATTTAAAATGAGCACTCCTTTTTATACAGTTGGCTATTAATGTTATATATTTAAGACCAGTGTTCTGTTACACTGTATTTCCCTTGAAAACTAGTTCACATGATTCATTTTCCTATCTCAAAGTTTATTTCACTGGGCATAAAGCAATCCATGTTTGAATTACCACGAAGACTATGGAAAGTTTATACCATTGCCAGCTTTACCAAAAGAATGGTAATGTGATGTAGCTATGTCCCTATTAATTGTTGACAATTTTCTCAAGAGCCTGAATAGGCTTTCAGAGAGATCTCTGATGCAATTCCAACTCACATTTGAAATTTGGTATGCACACACACATACACACACACAAACACTCAAGCTCTGTTTTTTGTATTTGGGGTTTTTAAATACACAGACAACTGCAACAAAAGAAGGGAGGATAAAAGTTATGGGATAGACAGGGTAGAACAGGAAAGGTTCAAATCATTCAGATTATTGTTATCTATTCTCCAATTTGCCCTTGATGGGAAACAATTAATAAAATCTTGGGTACCGTGAGACATTATTTAGTTCACATTCAGCCTGGACAATACCTCACATAAATCAATCCAGGCTTACGTTCTCACAATCTTTCACAAAAAGTCATTCTTTTATTTAGCAAGTCATTGTCAGAAAAACACCCAATCGTGCCTATCATAGATCACCTTATCTTACATTTCTCTTGCCAGGTCAGCCCCTTTTCTCTACAATGGTCTTGAAGATGGCAGATGCCAAATGTTAGAAAGATACTGTTCTCTGAAATGAACCTTCATATCTAGATGGTTGTGTTTGTGGCTGAGGTTGCTGTCGTCATTTGACATTGTGTGTTTTATTTTGTATCACAGGAGGAAATTAAGAAAATTGTATAATCTGAATCTTTATAAGACAGATTGATTACCTGTATAAATATAATGCAAATGTATACTTTGGAAAATACACTGATCTTATTTGAAAGTCTAAATTATTTGTAGTAAACCTATATGTAAACTATAGTTTAATTATACGATTCAGCAATCTTTTTTTTCCCCTTGGGATTTGATTTTTTTACTAGTCTCAGTATTGTATATTAAAATTTTTGTTGTTGTTAAACCATGTGAACTAGAAGGCATTTTTCAAAATACGTTTTTCCCTTAGAAGGTAAATCCTATTCTCCTCAAATTCCACTTCTGTTAACAAAAATTCAAACATTAATCAAGCTGAAAAAGCTTCATTTTATTTCTTCATTTCCCCAAGGGTTCACCGGTACATTTCACAGAATCTTTTATTTTCTGAACTTCATCATATCAAGACTTGTTTAGTCCTGTTCTGTTTTCATTTAGAATCATCATCTTTTCCCTGTTTCTTTTGTAAAATCCACATGCTTTTCAACCTCCTATGACTGGAAATAGTCTAAGCTCACCGATCAAGTTGGCACAAACATGATTGCCAGGGATTAACAACCCCTCAATTCAATAGGCAGAATTATGTTCACACAGCTGAGAAGATATAAATCAGTCACTTCTCTAATTAGGTTCCAAGGTTGATGGAATTATCAAGACTTCACCTGGTAAAATAGAAGCTTATAAGAAGAAAAAGGCCTATGAGTCTTTCCTCTTTATTTGAATAGGAAAAGAACTATACCCATTTACTGAATCGTGAGTAGTATAACATTGCAAGAGAACAATTTTTCAATTGACCTACTGCTTCCCTAGGTATATTTGCAGAAGAAAGATATTTTCCAATAGAAAATACCAAACATGTATCCAAGTACTTTTTAATAACACTAAATTTGTAATATTACTTAGAGCAATTATTATTGCTATTGCTATTGTACAGGAAAAAATTTCATTGCTTTCTATATGGTGGGTAACTTCTTCAGATGAAGAAATTTTAATTAGACTAACTACCCTTTTTTGATAGAAACATATTTTATTAACTAAAAGTAAGGGTGCATTATAAACTTAAGGCTAAAATGCCACACACACACACGCACACACACACACATTTTTCTTATCTTCAGGAGTTGGACGACTGGTAATGCGTTAGGGGTAAATAGGTAACCTTTTTATCATTTGTGTTTTAGTCCATAACGTGTCATTGGAGCCCGCGGCGGTGGCTACAGCTAAATGGCGGAGTCCGTGGCTGGGGTGGCTGATCACCAAGCTGCAGAATCTGAATGACGCCTACGGGGCCCCCCAGCAACTTCCTCGAGATCTATGTGAGCAATCGGCAGACTCGGGGTCGGCCGGGGCCGCTTCACCACCTACAAAATCAGGGTCGAGGCAACCCTTTCTTTAAATTCACATAAGAACATTTGGACTTTGAATTCTAGACTTATTAACTTAGGGTATTTGCAAAAATATTCTTTATGAAATAATAAGAAATGAGAATTGACTAGTAAATAAATGAAAAATATGCTCAATATGTATCTCCATGAAACATTTATTATACTACTATTTGAAGACTTCCTTTTTTTTTTTTTTGGCATTTCAGATGTTTATTTGCAACTTGACTTACCTTTTCTTATAAGATAAAGCAATACATATGACAAGAGTTAGAAGAGTTAGAGTCAGTTTTGAAGGATAAGGGTGATTCATTTTTAATATTTATTCATTATTTTTGAGATGGAATCTTGCTCTGTCACCCAGGCTGGAGTGCAGTGGGAAGATCTTGGTTCACTGCAACCTCCGCCTCCCGGGTTCAAGCGATTCTCCTGTCTCAGTGGCCCAAGTAACTGGGATTACAGGCATGCGCCACCACACCCAGCTATTTTTAGTAGAGACGGGGTTTCATCATGTTGGCCAGGCTGGTCTTGAACTCCTGACCTCAGGTGATCCACCTGCCTTGGCCTCCCTAAGTGCTGGGATTACTGGCGTGAGCCACCCAGCGGGTGATTTAAAAGTATTAATTTGATCACTTCAAACTGTTAAGCAAGATGCTCTAAAATAATTATAACCAAAACCGATTTGAGAAAACTAAACTTTATCTGATCTTATTCAACCTCTTTATTCACAAAATGCTGGTGAGAACATAAAATGGCACAGCTGCTTTGGAAAACAGTTTGGCAGGTCTTCACAATGTAAAGCATTGAGTTACCATATGAACTGGGTATTTCACTCCTAGTTATATATCCAAGAGAAATGAAAACACATAAGTGTCTGTGCACAAAACACCATACATGAATGTTTATAGAATAATTGCTCATAATAGCCAAAAAGTAGAAACAAGTCAAACATTCATCAACTGATAAATGGGTGAACAAAATGCGTCATGTCCATACAATGGGATATTAGCCTACCATAAAAAGTAATGGAGGCCGGGCGCGGTGGCTCAAGCCTGTAATCCCAGCACTTTGGGAGGCCGAAACGGGCGGATCACGAGGTCAGGAGATCGAGACCATCCTGGCTAACCCGGTGAAACCCTGTCTCTACTAAAAAATACAAAAAACTAGCCGGGTGAGGTGGCGGGCACCTGTAGTCCCAACTACTCGGGAGGCTGAGGCAGGAAAATGGCATAAAAAACCCGGGAGGCAGAGCTTGCAGTGAGCTGAGATCCGGCCACTGCACTCCAGCCTGGGCGACAAAGCGAGACTCTCCGTCTCAAAAAAAAAAAAAAAAAAAAGTAATGGAGTACTGATACATACTACAATATGAATTAGCCTTAAAAACGCTATGCTAAGTGAAGCCAGATAATATACTGTACAATTCCATTTATATTAAATGTTCAGAATATAACTACATGAACAGAAAGCAGACTAGTGGTTGCTCAGATTTTGGGTGGCCACAGTCTTTCTTGGGGTGAGGAAAAGTGTTCTAAAATTGGGTCATGGTGATGGTTGTAGAAGTTTGTAAATTTGTTAAAAATCATTGAAGTGTACACTTATAATAGGTGAATTTCATGGTATGTAATTTATACTTCAAAGAATCTGTAAAAAAAAACTACATATAGAAAGATGAAGAAGTCAAATAACAATATAAAAGGGAAAAAAACTACTTTTCAAATTGAAAAGTTTAAGTGAAAAAAATGTTGACATCAGTGAATCTTCAGAAGTTTAACCCTCATTTCAAGCCTGAGTTGTTAAAATTTTCAATAGAAATAATATTTATACATTGAGATGTTTTATAGCCAATAGAAAACCTCATGAAATTTTACATTATGTGGTGGCCAGAATTCTAATATTCTCATTTTGTGTAATACCAAACATTACAGAATTACTCACTATGTAATACCAAACATTAAGGAATTACTCACTAAGAATAATTGACTATTATTCTTATCAATTCCGTAAGACTCGTATCCCCTTTTACTTCCAAAGTTTCTTCATTTTTTTTGGTTGTTAAATGCTGTTACTTTCTTAGTTGGAAATGCTTCTTCTTGTCATCATCAGTAAAATAACAATTTGCATAGTTTTGTGGGTTTTGTTTTAGAAAGAACACGTGAAACTTTTAAGTTATTCAAATTGCAATGGGTATGTGTACACATGTATATTAAAAATTCATTCACCATTGAGTTTCCACTTTTGTTTGGATTTTAACAATAGTAAGCCTACAAATATACTATTTGTGTGTTTTATAACTATAAAAGAACTAACTTGTACTGAATAAGCACCATCCTAAATGTTTTACAATCATTCTCTCTCAATTAATCCTCATATTAAATATAGCTGACCCTTACTGAAGACCTAATCTAGGCCAGGCACTATTCTGAAAACATTGGAAACATCATCTCTCATTTACTCTTCAAAGCATTTCCATAAGGTGGTACTAATATTATCTCCATTTGAGAGATTAGAAAACTGAGGCATATTTAAGTAACTTGCCCATGACCATATAGCTAATAATTGCAGAGCTGAGAGTAAACATTTAGTCAAGAACCATGGTCTTAACCACTACACGATGTTTCCTTCTACTTTGTATTAAAATTTCAAGCTTTATTTCAAATAATCCAAAAGACTTTGATTTAATAAATCACTAAAAAAATTACTCTTCCCATTGTGCTCGAGCCCTCTGTGCACTCACTGTGACATGCTGTCTCAGTCTTATGGCCTATAGATACAAAGAAACTATGACTTTCATTAGACATTTTTATTTCTTTTGTATATCGTCATTTAAACATCCTTCTAGTAATTTCCTCCTAGCTAAATAATTTATTTCTTAGGAGAAACTCATCTCAGTTTCATATTTCATAAACCCAGTCTCCTGAAAACATTTTAGTTGGCTCTCTAAAAATATTTTAACATGATGAAGAGCATTCTGATGAATTTATTATCATTATATTATGTCCCCAAATAGTTCCCAGTATTAATAGGTGAGCTACAATCTACTGATCTTGAAAATGTAGTCATCAAAAGCTGTTACGCTTTCCATGAAGTGTCTGTCTTTTCATAAGAGGAAGCACTGATTTAATTCAAGGAATCACATAGACAAAATTATTTTGCTTTCCGAGAGGTACTGATAAAAGCACAGGTGTCTGCATTAAGATGCTGGTGTCTTAGAGAAAGAGAGTATTATGACAGTATGGCCTTCATATAGTATATGGTATGTGAAATCAGCTTCTTTGACGATAAGGCTTCCAAAAATTTTGATTTGTAATACATTTCCTTAACAGCAAGTAACAGTACATATTATACTTAAGGAAGAGGTCCCCCACAGCATCATTTAATAAGAATCCATATTTCGAGGAATATTTTTAAGCAGAAACACAGACAATAGACATTACGATGTGATGCCATGGATAAACGACTTATTGAATTTCTGCTAAGTTTGCCATCAAGAAGCTAGAGCTGTTATACCCTTAGGCACCCCCTCATCTTCCAGAAGTGTGGAAGTTCCTTGATAGCTTTTGATAATAGTATGTATACCATCAGGAAGCAAATAATGTGTTGTAGAATTTCAGGGCTTTTTTCTGCTTTGCTGAATTGTTTCCTAAAAAGTATAAGAAGTCTGATCACAAACAGTGTCTTGCCACTGTTTTCCCTCACTAGAATGCATCAAGGTAGAAGCGTACTGAATTAAGACTGCATTGTGGTCTCACCTAGTGCAGTTAACTTCTCTGTATCTCACTTTATGGAATAATAATGCTAACAGCAACAAAAACGATATCTACATTCAATTTAGAAAACACTCTGTGACAGGCATCGCACTTAGTGTTTTAAAAAACATGATTTCATTAAGATTGGTTGCATTATATAGTTTCACAGTTGAAACAAATTAGGCTAACAACTAAAAAAATACAATAATCAAATTCAGACTCACTCTCCAAAACGGCTCTTTTTCAGTCACATTAACATTGCCTATTTGCCCCCCTACTATCTAAGAATGGGGTTGTGAGGGTTAAGCGTCTCTGTTGTCCCTTCTGATGTAAGTAACTTCCAGTGACATGTTTTAATGACACCATCCATGCAACTGTCTCTTCCTGGAGTCAATACAGTTTACTGAGAATTCTAAAATTACACAGCTGCCACAGAAATGCATCTCAGACCTGTATCACAGTTAGTAATAGATACCACAGATACTAATAGATATAACAGACAGATATCACAGGTGTACTAATCTCTCCAATGAGATTGCATATGAATGTGTATTGGCCACCTGTAAAGATACAGCAACTGGTCCGAAAAGGAAATTTCTACAGGTCATCCTTTTCTACTCCTAAATTACATCTGGGGAAGCTATAGGTGCTATAGCACCGTCAACCACACTCAGTGCTTCTGTCTGCAGTCTGAACATTCAGCAACTTTAAAAGGTATTGCTAAATGTCTATGTCTTAGAGATAAACACTTAAGATAACTGAAAGTCTGAGGATGAATTTCCATAATTTAATAATACCTTTTATGCACAGTAATTTAGAAGCAGAGTGAATCTGATGTGTTTGGGGAAGCTGTACTTAAAAATCTGGAGATGAATTAGGATAAGACAAACTGAATTTTTTAATAATCTAATAGAATACAAAAGCAGGAGAGTTCTGTTAAGAGAACATGCACCTTCTAGAACTACCCAAGATACAGACTGTTAACACAAGGAGGCATTGTTAGCAATACTAAATCAAATCCACCCCAAAACCTGAATCCCTGCCGGATAATAAGTGAGGTTGCTGCAGCAGCATAGTCCCCTTTTCAAGGTCTCTTCGGGATAATTTAGTACCTTGAAAATTGGCAGTAATGCACTAAATGCCCTTAGGTTACAGCTTCATAGGTTAAGAAGTAGAGATTTGTAGCAATTATTATATCAGGACAATTCAGACAGAAACCGTTTTCTGAATTTATACTGGTAGTTACCTTAAAAGATACAGGGACTGGCATTTGCAAGATTGTCCCTCTTTTATTTAATTTTTTTAACCATGTTGACACAGCTAAAGTGCTCCTCTTATCCACAAGTTGCTATTCAAGAAGAGGGAAAAACAGCCTTCATTAGTTATTACCAAATGAATGAATATCAGCTTAGGATACCTCTATAGACAATATGTTATAGCCTGGTAATGATCTCTGTTAGTGATATTTCAATGTTGTCCTCAGTAAGTTATACATTTCAATTACATCAAGATATAGGTTTGTTCTGAATCAAAGAAACATTTTATTTCACCCACCCGGAAATTGTATACTACAGGTTTATTTTCACACAAGCCTGACCATTATAACCTTACAAATTAAAATGTCAATATAGACAACATATTGTTACATTATTAAATATCCCATAATTTTCTTTTTTTTTTTTTGAGACGGAGTCTTGCTCTGCCACCCAGGCTGGAGTGCAGTGGCCGGATCTCAGCTCACTGCAAGCTCCGCCTCCCGGGTTTACACCATTCTCCTGCCTCAGCCTCCCGAGTAGCTGGGACTACAGGCGCCCGCCTCGTCGCCCGGCTAGTTTTTTGTATTTTTAAGTAGAGACAGGGTTTCACCGTATTAGCCAGGATGGTCTCGATCTCCTGACCTCGTGATCCGCCCGTCTCAGCCTCCCAAAGTGCTGGGATTACAGGCTTGAGCCACCGCGCCCGGCCTAATATCCCATAATTTTCAAGCTAGATTCTAACTCTGTATCATTGTTTATTATAATTGTGGGCATATTTCAATATTAGTCTCAGGAAAAGGAAAAGATATTAAGGCTCCAGTGAACATATGACTAAAGAAAATTAGCAAGCTATCTCAAAAATAAGTTGTTTCATTGTACCGATAATATTATAAGTTGCACAAAGGAGCTTTTATGAACCTGATTTTTGGCTGGCTGAACAATTACTTGCCCAGAGGAAAGGATGCAAACTAACTGCTATGAAGCATCACCTGTAAATCAGACTCTAGACTACAAACTAGATCACCTTACTCTTATCATCATGTTTCCCCACATATGTCATGTTGCCCTTCTTGAAATGCAGAATAAACAAGTAAGCAAAATATTACTGAGACGATATTAGCTCTTATAATAAATAACAGGGAAGGTGTCATAAATAAGAAGCTCAGATTGCTTTCAAATAATACCTATCTCAAAGAAGATGAGAATCTGAAACAGAAATCATTTTGCAGAATTATAAGAACATGTCTCAAAAAAAGAAAAGTAAATCATTTCTTGTCACTATTAATACAACTTTTTATGTGACGCTTTTATCCTTAAATAATCAGGGTAACCAGATTCTTGAGTTACAATTTATTTGAAGAAATTATGTATCTAGTGCCAGAGTGTCAACCACGGTAGGACTTAAAACGTGGGCCAATCTGGTATATCCATTCAGCTGCACCTCCACTTGAACATCATCTACAGTGAAAATTTCCATCCCACCATTTCAGCTAAGAAGCAAATCTTACAATTTGTTACAGACTTCCTGCACTGGATAATGATCGAATTGATGGTATGTGACAGAGCAGCTTAACTTCAAGAGCGACTGCTGCTTTCTGTAACTGCCGTCACTTTTGCTTTCCTCATCTTCACCTTCATAAACAATTTCCTTGTAGTTGCTTTAATTTTGAGATGTCTTGTTTCCCTGGGAAATTGCTATGAGAGTGAATAAAAATAGGTGACTGTAAAGTATTTTTCCCAATATAAACATTAATTTTTGCTTAACAATCATAATTACAGAGCAGTGGCTAACACCAGACCTTTTGTTTTCATCGCCAATATGAATAAATGGTCAATGTCTCATGTGGGCAAAACTCTATTTTCAAGTGATAAATAATCCATTGAGGCAGGAAATAAAACTTTTAAAACTAATTGTTATGATCTTAATATTAAATAAGAAAATTGCATTGCTTCAGGCAATTTAGAAATATATTGTTTCAAAATGTTTTATATATAAAATTATTTTTAGGCATATTACCTTAAAATTGTGGGTGTATTTCTGTCCCAAGTGCTATTTTTAATTTTACCATATTCTATTTATTTTTTATATTGATTTATAATAAAGAGTTTAAGTCTTAGCTTTATATCATTTTAAAAATATCAATAAAGCATTATGCATTTTGAAAGGGCTGAAATGTGTTGGTATTAAGAAGGTCCTGTGGTTTGGCCAGGTGCGGTGGCTCACACCTGTAATCCCAGCACTTTGGGAGGCCGAGACAGGTGGATCACAAGGTCAGGAGATCGAGACCATCCTGGCCAACATGGTGAAACCCTGTCTCTACTAAAAATACAAAAACTATCTGGGTGTGATGGCACATGCCTATAATCTCAGCCACTTGGGAGGCTGAGGCAAGAGAATCGCTTGAACTCAGGAGGCAGAGGTTGCAGTGAGCTGAGATCGTGCCACTGAACTCCAGCCTGTGCTAGCAAGAGCAAAAATTCCGTCTAAAAAAAAAAAAAAAAAGTAGAGTTACTATCTTACTGTAGAAAGTACTGAACCCTATATATACGATGTTTTTTTCTATTCATACATATAAATGATAAAATTTAATTTATCAGACCTGGTGCGGTGGCTCACACCTGTAATCCCAGCACTTGGGAGGCTGAGATGGGCAGATCACTTGAGGCCAGGAGTTTGAGACCAGCCTGGCCAACATGGTGAAACCGTGTCTCTACTAAAAATACAAAAAAATTAGCCATGCATGGTGGTGGGCGCCTGTAATCCCAGCTACTGGGGAGGGTGAGGCAGGAGAATCGCTTGAACCCAAGTGGTGGAGGTTGCAGTGAGCCAAGACTCTGCCACTGCACTCCAGTCGGGATGACAGAGTGAGGACTCTGTCTAAAAAAAAAAAAAAGTTCCTGTGGTTCAATATGAATATTCTTGTTTCTTTTTTGGATTTTATTTTCCTATTTAGTTTCCTTTCAATTCACATTCTCTTAGGAGCATACTAGGCCGGGCGCGGTGGCTCAAGCCTGTAATCCCAGCACTTTGGGAGGCCGAGACGGGCGGATCACGAGTCAGGAGATCGAGACCATACTGCTAACACAGTGAAACCCCGTCTCTACTAAAAAATACAAAAAACTAGCCGGGCGAGGTGGCAGGCCCTGTAGTCCCAGCTACTCGGGAGGCTGAGGCAGGAGAATGGCGTAAACCCGGGAGGCAGAGCTTGCAGTGAGCTGAGATCCGGCCACTGCACTCCAGCCTGGGCGACAGAGCCAGACTCTGTCTCAAAAAAAAAAATAAATAAATAAATAAAAAAAATAAAAAATAAAATAAAAAATAGGAGCATACTAGCTCAAAGCAGTGCTTCCTGTTGCCTGTTCATTTCAAGGCCAGCATCAAACATGAGTTCCCATATAAGTTTTTCTTTCAGCATCAGTCACATATTTAGTATCCAAACGTAAAACCAGATGATTTAGCTGAACTTGGTGCTGCATATTTTGATTTTAAATAAATATAATGTCATTTTCCAAATAATGCATCTTATTAAAAAAAAAAAGAAATCAAAATAGAGTCAGCTCTCACGAATCTAGCCCAACAGAGGACAGTAGCAAGGATAAAGAGGAAGATGAAGCACTTTGAAACTAATGAGAGCAAAGATACAGTATACCAGAATCTCTGGGACACAGCTATTAAAGCAATGTTAAGAGGAAAGTTTATAGTCCTAAACACCCACACCAAGAAGTTAGAAACAGCTCAAATTAGCAACATAATATCACGCCTAGAGAACTAGAAAAACAAGAGCAAATCAACCCCAAAGCTAGCAGAAGACAAAAGATAACTAAAATCAGAGATGAACTGAGTGAATTTGAGACACATGAAAACATACAAAAGATCAATGAATTCAGAAGTTTGTTTTTTGAAGAACAAGTAAGATTGAAGGATTACTAGCTAGACTCAAAGAAAAAAAGAGGGACGATACAAATAAGCACAGTCAGAAATGAAAAAGGGGGCATTAACACCAACTCAGAGAAATACAAAAAACCCTCAGAGACTATTATGAACACCTCCATGCACAGAAAATAGAAAATCTAGAAGAAATTGATACATTCCTGGCAACATAAAACCTCCGAAGATTGAACCAGGAATAAATTGCAACATGAAACCCCAATAAGGAGTTCCAAAATTGAATCAGTAATGAAAAGCCTAATAAACAGAAAAATCCCAGGACCAGGTGGATTCACAGATGAATTAAAACATGCGTATAGAGAAAAACTTGTATCATTCCTTCTGAAATGATTCCAAAATTTATAGAATTGTACTAGCATTATTCTGAACCAAAGCCTGACAGAAACACAACCAAAAAATAAATTTCAGGCAAATATAATTGATTGATGACCCTAGATACAAAAATCCTCAAAGAAAACAAAAACAAAAACAAAAAACAACTAGCAAACTGAATCCATTAGCACATCAGAAAGCTAATTCACCACAATCAAGTAGGCTTTCTTCCTGAGGTGCAAAGTTGTTTCAACATATGAAAATAAAAATATAATGATTCATCATATAAACAGAACAAACATAAAAAATGACATGATCATCTGAATAGATGCAGAAAGGCTCTTGATATAATTAAACATCCCTTCATATTAAAAAATCCTCAACAAACTAGGCATTGAAGGAACTTACGTCAAAATAATAAGAGCCATCTATGACAAACCCACAGCTGACATCCTACTAATTGAACAAAAGCTAAAAGCGTTCCTCTTGAAAACCAGAACCAGACAGGATGTTCAAAACAGCATAGTACTGATACAAAAACAAACACAGAGACTAATGGAAAAGAATAAAGAGCCCAGAAATAAAGCCACACACTTACAGCCATCTGATCTTCAACAAAGTTGACAAAAGCAAGCAATGAGGAAAAAACCCCTATTCAATAAAAGGTGTTGGAATAATTGGAGAGCCATATTCAGAAGATTGAAACAGGACCCCTTCCTTATATCATATATAAAAATTAATTCAAGTTAAGTTAAATGCTTAAATGTAAAACCTAAAACTACAAAAGCTCTGGAAGATAACCTAAGAAATACCATTCAGGACATAGGCCCTGGCAAAAATTTAATGATGAAGACACTGAAAGCAATTGTCAAAAAATGACAAGTGTGACTTAATTAAACTAAAGTGCTTCTGCACAGCAAAACAAAAAACAAACAAACAAACAAAAATATCTATCAACAGATAAACAGACAACATGCAGAATGGGAGAAAATGTATTCAATGATGCATGCAATAAAGCCTAATATCCAGAATCTATAAGGAATTTAAACAAATTAATAAACAAAAAAACAAACAACATAGTAATTGAGCAAAAGCTAAAAGCATTCCCCATTAAAAAGTGGCCAAAAGACATGAACAGATACTTTTCAAAATAAGTCATACACTTGGCCAACAAGCATATGAAAAATTGCTCAACATTACTAATCATTAGAGAACTGCAAATCAAAACCACAATTAGTTAAAAAGGCCATTATGAAAAACCATAAAATAACAGATGCTTGAAAGGCTGCAGAGAAAAGGGAATGCATATACACTGCTCATGGCAGTGTAAATTCATTCAGCCATTGTGAAAAGCAGTTTGGTGATTTCCCAAAGAACTTAAAGGAGAGCTACCATTTGACCCAGCAGTCTCATTATTGGGTATATAAACAGAGGAATATAAATCCTCCTACCAGAAAAACACATGCAAACATAGTTTCATCATAGCACTATTTACAATAACCAAGACATAGAATCAACCTAAATGTTCATCCATGGTTGACTAGATAAAGAAAATGTGGTACAAATATGGTTGGCTGGATAAAGAAAATGTGGTACATATACATGATCCAATACTATGAAGCCATAACAACGAGTGAGATTGTGACCTCTGCAGCAATATGAATGGAGCTAGAGGTCATTATCCTAAGTGAACTAATGCAGGAACAGGAAACTAAATACCACATATTCTCATTATTTATAAGTAAGAGCTAAACATTGAGGATGCATGGACACAAGGGAACAGTAGGCACCAGGGCCTACTTAAGGAAGGAGGATAAGAGAAGAGTGAGGATTGAAAAACTGTCAGGTACTATGCTTTGTACGTGAGTCGTGAAATAATCTGTACACCATAATCCTGCAACACAAAATTTATCTACATACACCCTTGAACCCAAAACAAGTTTTTTAAAACATCCATAATATGAAGACAGATATTGTGCTCTGGAATGCATTTTTAAGAAGTCTCTTTTTTTGTTCGTTTTTGTTTTTGTGTTTATCTTGGGTGTTTGCTGATTTGGAGCATTTGATTCAAATGAAGACATTCAGAGACACCATGAAGGTTTAGCTCTGAAACTGCAGAAAAGTTGTTCTGAACCTGGGTGGCCAGAACTCTCCCTCATCCCACATCGTGGTCATACTCTTCAACTTTCTTATTTTTAATTTGACTTTTATTTTAAGTTTAGGGGTACATGTGCAGGATGTGCAGGTTTGTTACATAAGTGAAAGTGCCATGGTGGTTTACTGCACAGATTATCCCATCACCCAGGTATTAAGCCCGACATCCATTAGCTGTCCTTTCTGATGCTCTTCCTCACCCCTACAGGTGCCCAGTGTGTGTTGTTACTCACCATGTGTCCATGTGTTCTCATTGTTCAGCTCCCACTTATAAGTGAGAACATGCTCTGTTTGGTTTTCTGCTCCTGCCTTAGTTTGCTGAGGATAGTGGCTTCCAACTCCATCTATGTCTGCAAAGCACAAGATCCTGTTCCTTTTTATGGCTGCATGGTATGCAATGAGGTATATGTGCCACATATTCTTTATCTAGTTTATCATTGATGGACATTTAGGTTGATTCTATGACTTTGCTATTGTAAACAGTGCTTCAATGAACATATGCATGCATGTAACTTTATAATAGAATGATTTATATTTCTTTAGGTATATATCCAATAATGGGATTGCTAAGTCAAATGGTATTTCTGCCTCTAGGTCTTTGGGAATTGTCACATTGACTTCCACAGTGGTTGAACTAGTTTATACTCTCATAGGCAGTGTAAAAGCGTTCCTTTTTCTCCACAATCTCACCAGAATCTGTTGTTTTTTGACATTTTAGTAATAGCCATTCTGACTGGTATGAAATGCTATATCATTGTGGTTTTGATTTGAGGATCTCTAATGATCAGTAATGTTGAGCTTTTTTTCATATGTTTGTTGGCCACATGTACGTCTTCTTCTGAGAAGTGTCTGTTCATGTCTTTTGGCCATTTTTTTAATGAAGTTGTTTGTTTGTTTTTCTTGTAAATTTAAGTTCCTTGTAGATTCTAGATATTAGACTTTTGTTAAGTGGATACATTAAAGATTTTCTACCATTCTGTAGGCAGTCTGTTCACTCAGATGATAGTTTTTTTTGTTGTTGTTGTTTGGTTGGTTGGTTTTGTTTTTGCTGTGCAGAAGAAGCTTTTTAATTAGATCCCATTTGTCAATTACTGCTTTTGTTGCAATTGCTTTTGATGATTTATCATAAAATTTTCGCCTTTGCTATGTCCTGAATGGTATTGCCTAGATTTTCTTCTAGGGTTTTTATAGTTTTGGGATTTACATTTAAGTCTTTAATCCATCTTAAGTTAATTTTTGTATATGTTGTAAGGAAGGAGTCCAGTTATAATTTTCTGCATATGGTTAGCCAGTTCTCCCAGTATTATTAATTAAATAGGGAATCATTTCTCTATTGCTTGTTTTTGTCAGGTTTGTCAAAGATCTGATGCTTGTAGGTGTGCAGTCTCATTTCTGAGTTCTCTATTCTGTACCATTGGTCTATGTTTCTGCACTTGTACCATGCTGTTTTGGTTAATGCAGCCTTGTAGCACTGTTTGAAGTTAGGTAGGGTGATGCCTCCTGCTTTGTTCTTTTTGCTACGGATTAACTTGGCTATTTGGGCTCATTTTTAGTTCCATATGAATTTTAAAATAGTTTTGTTTTAATTCTGTGAAGAATGTCAATGATAGTTTAATGGGAATAGCATTGAATCTATAAATTACTTTGAACAGTATGGGCATTTTTTCAATATTGATTCTTCCTATCCATGAGCCTGGAAAGTTTTTCCATTTGTTTGTGTCTTCTCTGATTTCCTTGAGCAGTGGTTTGTAGTTCTCCTTGAAGTGGTCCTTTACTTCCCGTGTTAGCTGTATTCCTAAGTATTTTATTCTTTTTGTAGCAATTATGAATGAGTGTTCATTCATTATGTTGTTCTCTGCTTACGTTTTGTTGGTGTATAAGGATGCTAGCGATTTTTGCACATTGGTTTTACATCTTGAGACTTTGCTGAAGTTGCTTATCAGCTTAAGAAGCTTTTGGGCTGAGACTATGGGGTTTTCTAGATATAGGATGATGTCATCTGCAAACAAAGATAATTTTACTCCCTCACTCCCTATTTGAATATTCTTTATCTCTTTCTCTTGCCTGATTGCTCTGGTCAGAACTTCCAATACTATGTTGAATAGGAGTGGTGACACGGCATCTTTGTCTTGTGCTGGTTTTCAAGGGGAATATGTCCCGCTTTTGCCCATTCAGTATGATATTGGCTGTGGGTTTGTCACATATGGTTCTTAAGTATTCTTTCTTTCGTTGTATCTCTGCCAGGTTTTGGTTTCAGGATAATGCAGGCCTCATAGAATTAGTTAGGGAGGAGTCCCTCCTCTTCAATTTTTTGGAATAGTTTTAGTAGGAATGAAACCAGCTCTTCTTTGTACTTCTGGTAGAATTCCACTTTGAATCTGTATGGTCTTGTGATTTTTTTGGTTGGTAGGTTATTTATTACTGCCTCAATTTTAGAACATGTTATTGGTCTAGTCAAGGATTCACTTTCTTCCTTTCAGTCTTGGGAGAGTGTATGTGTTCATGAATTTATCCATTTCTTCTAGATTTTCTAGTTTATATGTATAGAGGGATTTATAGTATTCTCTGGTAGTTGTTTTTGTTTCTGTGGGTTCAGTGGTGATATCCCCCTTATCATTTCTGACTGTGTTTATTTGATTATTCTCTCTATTCTTCTTCGTGAGTCTAGATAGTAGTCTATTTTATTAATTTTTTCAAAAAAAAACCAGCCCTGGATTTATTTTTTAAGGGTTTTTCACATCTCTGTCTCCTTCAGTTATGCTCTGATCTCGGTTAATTATTGTCTTCTCTTAGCTTTGGGGATTGCTTGCTCTTGGTTCTCTAGTTATTCCAGTTGAGATGATAGGTTGTTAACTTGAGATCTTTCTAGATTTTTGATGTGAGGATTTAGCGCTATAAATTTTCCTCTTAACACTGCTGTAGCTGCATCCCAGAGATTCTGGTATGTTGTCTCTTTCATTACTTTAAAAAAACTTCTTGATTTCTGACTTAATTTCATTATTTACCCAAGAGTCATTCAAGAGCAGATAGTTGTGTGCTTTTGAGTGGATGACTTCATCTTGCATACTCTTCAATTTTCTGCTTAAATCTTCCCTCCATCTCTCAGACTTACATGTTATTACAAGTGTCTGACATTGCTTCTTACACTTACAGGATTTCCTTTTAGATCATCCCTGATGTTAAACAAAGGGTTTTGCTGTGTTTCCTAAAAGAAAACCAACTGGAAATATATTTACCCCTCCATTACATTTTATACCTTTCTAGATGAAGTGTAGAAATTGATGTTGTGGAAAGGGTAAAAAGGGTAGGAGTAATCAGTTGCTTTTTTATAGTTTCGTGTCATATTTTCACAAAATTAAACTCTGCTAAGTAGACGTATCTACAATAGAATTCAGATCCCTGAAATATGACCCTTCAAAAGATAAATTGTTTTAATAAGCATATGAAAAAGTAGAATGCAATAACTTTAAAACATTTTACATCTTGATTGCAATGGAAGTCTGATTTTATTCTGTGTCTCAAAGAATGTCTTAGCTTAGTATCAATTTTAAGAAAAGTTGTATAAGCCCCTATAAAAATACAATATCTGCACTAGAAATGTGTGTTACACAGCAAATGCAGTGAAGAGCTGAGAAAAAATACATATTTACAGTACAGTGACCAGAACTAGCATTAGAAATGTCAGAGAAAAATTGTAATTACTTCTTGCCTTCTTTTTGGAAAGGTCTTTTTCTTTCTTTCTTTCTTTCTTTCTTTCTTCTTTCTTTCTTTCTTTCTTTCTTAGACATGGTCTCTTTATGTCACCCAGGTTGGAGTGCAGTGCCATAATCATGGCTCACTGTGGCCTCAACCTCCCAGGCTGAAGTGGTCCTCCCACCTTAGCCTTGTGAGTAGTTGGGACTATAGTCACATACCACCACACCTGGATAGTTTGTTTTGTTTTGTTTTGTTTTGTTTTTGTAGAGACAGGGTTTTGCTATGATGCCCAGCCTGGTTTTGAACTCCTGGGCTCAAGCAATCTGACCATCTCGGCCTCCCACTATGCTAAGATTACAGGAATGAGCCACTGTACTTGGTCAGGAGGTATTCCTAAAGTCCTTTATTAAAGGTGATGGCAGTAACTATCCAGTGTTTTTTTTTTTTTTTTTTTTTTTTTTCCCACACTCCAGATGAGGAGAGGTACTTCCATTTATTTTAGTCATCCTATTTTTTTATCCACCAACTTTATCTAGGTAAAAATTACTACAGGTAAAACATTGTATTAATATAGAATCAATATTCAATCATTTTGTATTTATGTACATAAAGAAACATAAATCTAAATTAACTGAGATATCATATTGATGAGTAAATTTTTTCTATAGGTAAATGGTCATAGGTATTGAGACAAACATCATAGAACTTCCATATTCTGATTTTTGTAAAGCTTTTCAGTTTATTGAAATGATTTTGACTTTAATAGAAAGAAATAAAATATGAAAAGAACTACAATGAATATTAGTTGATATTTAATAGATTTAGGAAGAATTTTCAAGGTGGTAAACAAAATTGTGGATATTTTTTAGGAAGCTTTTAAATAATCAGCTGGAAATATTATGCTGATCTGCAGCCACTCAAGTTATCTAAGAATATACTTAAGATATTTTAAGTTTTGTTATAATATCTAATATATTATTGATGACAATATGAATAAAACAACAAATAGGCTGCTAATCAAGTTAAGGGATTTATCTTTCATTGGGTATTTTACAATCATTACTTCATGTTATATTTTTTATTTCTTATTGTGGAGTTGTATTTTATGTATGAGTGTGATCTTTGCTTTTAAACATTTTATGAGTTTTAAGTGCTACATATTGTAGAAGTATGCAATACATTTATAGTTTGCAACAGCTTCATAATTGCTACATTATTGTATTGATTTAAAGGTAGGTTAAGTCAACTTAAAGCTATATGTTAGTTACTAATATATAGTAAAGTTAACTATATGACTAATATAATACGCTGGCTTAAAGTTTCATCCTTTTGTCATGATGTTTTTCATTTTTAAAAAACTGGGCAGCAGAATATTTAAGGTAAAGAAGCCCCTACTGTAAAAATGTAGCAGAATTATTTTAAACTATCAATTGTTTGTATACTTAGGGATACTCCAGCACATTTTTTTAGTGAACCACAAGTGTCTGTTAAGACTAAGTAATCTGGCCTACCATTTGTGATACCATGTGGTCCCAATAGGATAACATCTTTGTTATAGAAACTTTGCAAGTTACCATTATACTTTTGTTAATTTTGTTGCTGGACTAATTTTACTCAACCAAAGACAAGCAAAACTACCTCATTTAAGGAGCATACATTCATAAAATCACTTTAAAAGAGACAAAAGGAAAGTCACAGGGTATGATTAATTGTGGACATCTGAAATAACGGTTAAATTATAGAATTCCCATTAAACTGTATGGAAACACTCCCTATAGTTTACAGTTGAAGCCAACAGGGAATGTGTCTTTACCCAATAACAAAACAATAAATACATAATTACAAAAAGTTAATAAACTGTTCATCAAAAAGTATTTGAGTTTTTCTCACTAAACAAATTAATCAGGACTTTTTTCATCATGCAGATATTATACTTAAATGATCAATATCTGCATGAAACAAATAAGGGCATAGCAACCTTTACAACAGCATATCAGACAAAATTTTGATTACAAATAACTTAAGACAGCTGTTTAGTCCTATATTAGCCTTGTTTCTAATATAAACAAGATAATTCTTTATTGTAATGATTATTTGAAACAAAGCCATACTATTAATAAAAGTTTTAGTGATAGATCAGAAAGTAACTGGTTTCCATTTTCATAATTACTAAATATATATAAACACATCAATCAGAAGTTTACACTTCGAAGGATTTATCATTTGATCGTAGAATGCTAGTATCTAATTCCTAACGAATACCAGTCACTAAAGCTATACTTTTAAAAAATAGTCACGGCCGGGCGCAGTGGCTCACGCCTATAATCTCAGCACTTTGAGAGGCCAAGGCGGGCGGATCACAAGGTCAGGAGATCGAGGCCATCCTGGCTATGTCGGTGAAACCCCGTCTCTACTAAAAATACAAACAATTAGCCAGGCATGGTGGCAGGTGCCTGTAGTACCAGCTACTCGGGAGGCTGAGGCAGGAGAATGGCATGAACCCGGGAGGTAGAGCTTGCAGTGAGCCGAGATCGTGCCACTGCACTCCAGCCTGGGCGACAGAGCGAGACTCTGTCTCAAAAAAAAAAAAAAAAAAAAAAGTTGCTTACATTTACCTTATACTCTATACTTTAAATTCAACAAACATTGATTGCATGTGCCAAGCATGTTGCTATTTGTGAGGAATAGAATATTGAATAAAGAATAATCTACTCTCCTGAAGCTTCCAGTCTAGTGGGGAATGTGTAAAAAAAAAAAAATTCTTACAAAGCTATTTCAGTACAGCGTGATGAATATTATGATAGAAACAAAGAGTCTCTCATTGACCAAACTTTGGTCAGGCTCCTTGAAGACCTTTCTTGATTAGGCCTTGTTCTTCAGCCTTGTCTTAAGAACTGCTTAGCCCAGTTTTAGTCAGAATCTCTCACCTTCCCTATCACCTGACCTGAAAGATTCCACAAGAATTCTGTTAGCTCAATTTAGGCAGAATTTCCCCTACACTTAGTAATTTTCCATATACCTAGCTTCACACAAAAACTTGCTCCTTGGTTATAAATCTCCATTTGTCCTTGCTGTATTTGGAATTGAGCTCAAGTGCCATACTGAAGCCTCTTTTCTCCATCTGCAATAGTTCCTGAATAAAATCTGCTTTACCACTTTAACTATTGCCCAACTCTGGTTTTCTTTAACACTAATATCTCAGAGTGCTATGGAACACAACGGTAAGGGTTTCAAGTAAGTTGGTCAAATATGTCTTCTTAGAGGAGTCAACTTCAAAATTAGAGCTAATGACTGAGAACTAACTAGGCAAAGGGATATGGGAATGGGTGGAAAAGCATTCTAGGGGAGGGTACTGCAAAGGCGTGTAAGAAGAGTTTATAGTGCATTCTTAGAAGTTAGTTACTTACAATACCTGTGGTATAACATTTTAGGGACTCATAGTGAAAGATAAATGTAGATAGATAAGCAGTATGTTTACATATCTGGGCTTGTCCCCAGAAAGGTGGAATTACTTTGGTTTCTACATTAACATAATTTTGCTTTTGCCATATTCCATAATCCATTGTCATCCTCATGGAATATTTTCTGTGTGGGCATATTTAATAGTAGTCCCAAAGTCCAAGAATATACATCTCTGAGAAAAGACTCTTGCAACCACCTTCACCTATTTGCTAGCTGCTAGGAATGATACATCTATAGTTTATTAATTGATGCTCTAAAACCTAAGAGTTACTTTTCCTCCAACAATGAATTCCTAGATGGCCTACATAAAAGAGTTGTTTAATCTTCATCACCACATTTTGCCTTGCATAATTATCATATAAGTAAACAACTTCCATTTTAAGTCTGTTTAGAAAACACTAAACCTCAACTAAGGCTCAACTTGTGGGATTTTGAAGAGATTTCTTTTTCTAGGAAAAAGATATTGATACTTTGCCTCTTATATTTCCTAATTTTTAAAGATTCTCATATAAATTGTATGTTTTCAAGCATTAAAACCAATCTCATCTATATCATAGACAATGAACCCCTACTTTATATATACTATGGAATTATATTGCCTAAGAAAGTTATTTCAGTCAATACATATTTACCAATTAACTGATAAAATCTAAAATGGTAGTCAATGCAGTAGGTACTGGGAAAATGGAAAAACTTCTAGGAATAATAAATATGTTCATTATTTTGATTGTGGTTGATATGATTTGGTTCTGTGTCCCCACACAAATCTCATTTTGAATTGTATTCCCATAATTTCCATGTGTTGTGGGAGGAACTCAGTGGGAGATAATTTGAATCATGTGGGCAGTTTCCCCCATATTGCTTTTGTGGTAGTGAATAAGTCTCATGAGATCTGATGACTTTATCAAGGGTTTCCGCTTTTGCGTCTTCCTCATTTTCTCTTGCTGCTGCCATGTAAGAAGTGCCTTTTGCCTTCTGCCATGATTCTGAGGCCTTCTCAGCCATGTGAAACTGTAAGTCTAATTAGACCTCTTTTTATTCCTAGTCTCGGGTATATCTTTTTTTTTTTTTTTTTTTTTTTTTTTTTTTTTTTTGTTGAGACGGAGTTTCGCTCTGTCGCCCAGGCTGGAGTGCAGTGGCCGGATCTCAGCTCACTGCAAGCTCCGCCTCCCGGTTTACGCCATTCTCCTGCCTCAGCCTCCCGAGTAGCTGGGACTACAGGCGCCCGCCACCTCGCCCGGCTAGTTTTCTGTATTTTTTTTAGTAGAGACGGGGTTTCACCGTGTTAGCCAGGGTGGTCCTGATCTCCTGACCTCGTGATCCGCCCGTCTCGGCCTCCCAAAGTGCTGGGATTACAGGCTTGAGCCACCGCGCCCGGCCTCGGGTATATCTTTATCACCAGCATGAAAATGGAATAATACAGTGGTGATAATTTCAAATGTTTACCGATACGCTAAATTGCATACTTTACATATGGACAATTTGTAATTTGTCAGTTATTTCTCAATAAGCTCGTTAAAATACACAAAAAATTCATCTTAGCTGATATGCCAGCAGTCTATATAGGGTACAGTGATGTCACAAAGGAGACGGTGCTCAAGTCTACCTCAAGGAGGAGTTATGGAAAGCATTACAAAAAAAATTGACTCCGACTGTGTGTTGAAAGATGAGAAGTGTTTTCAAAGTAGACATTCAAACAGAATAGCATATAAGCAGGCACATGAAGCTGCAAGAATCATGAAGTGAACTTGAGATTATCTGGATTGTTTAAAGCATTGGGATTGAGGGGCAACTGGAGAAATCAGTATGGAAAAAGAAAGATGGTATGCAGATTCATGGAGGCTTTATTATGCTAAACAATTCGCTTGAGTTGATGAAAGAGATAGTAAATAAAGAAAGGACTGTATCGGTGCATAAACATTTTATGTAAATATTCAAGGAACCTCACTATTAAAAATCTGGTATGCCATACCGAGGAAAGAACTCTTGGTTATGGCAAATCAGGTTTAAATATCAATTCTTCCATGTAAAACTATATGACTACAACAAAGTTTCCTGATATCTTTGAGCCTCAGTTTACATCTTATCACATGAATTTACTTGGCTATGGGAAAACACCATCCCAATGTAGTGATACTTTTGTATCTGGTACAGAGTCATCAACAGTAGAATGGCACCCTGTAGTCTGTATAAACAACTGTAAAATGAGCACCCAGTCATACAAATGTTTATGTTCTGTTGTGCTGACAAATACTGGTGAACTATTCATAAATCTTATGCATTAACTGATACTTCAGGTCAAAGCGCTTTTACCACTATTCAACCCCTGATGCCCTATTTCAAAAAGAGGACATAGCTGTAGATCAATGCATTTCCTTGAATGTTTTATGTAAACTTAGTATTGTCAGTGAGAAATAATGGATTACAGTGGTGCTGGCCTAAAAAATTCACTGGCAAAAGCAAGGCTGATTTAAAAAAGGAAATCAAATATCAGCCTCTCTCCTGAAACAAAGTGGAAGGTCAACTGTTTGTACATATAGCATGACAGCCCCACTGATATGCACTTCATTTTTCATAGAATAAACTGACAGTGATATTTAATACTCCTAACAGGGGCTAGATGTTCTGATCTGTTAAACTGCTTGGCAGTTCATGCAGAAAAGATGAAAGTGCACTGACATCCTATTGAGAGGCCAGGACAAAATATATCTCTTGAATCACAAATAACATGAAAAGGACTTAGGACTGACCATATTTGCATGACTTTCATGTTATTTTAAAATAAAATGTTCTAAACAATTTATACCTCTTTACTATTTCATGTCCAATAATTGCACCCTGATTTAGTTTAAGGAAATTTTTGGATTGTGTTTGAGTTCAGGGTGAGGATCTCTCAACTACCTTTAGAAAGATAATGTGCAAAATATCAAAATGGTTCTTTTGGTATGGGTGTTTGACTCTTCAGCAGATGCTTCACATTTTCCTTTGCATTACATCACATAGCCTTTTGAAGGGAAAGAAAATAACTCTTTTTAAAAAAAATCCTGTTGGCAAGACAGGGTTATAAAAATTAAGGGGGCAGCCAGGCGTGGTGATTCACGCCTGTAATCCTAGCCCTTTGGGAGTCCGAGGCAGTTGGATTGCCTGATCTCAGGAGTTCGAGACCAGCCTGGGCAATACATTGAAACCCCATCACTATTAAAATACAAAAAATTAGCTTGACATGGTGTCATGTGCCTGTAATCCCAGCTACTCGGGAGGCTGAGAGAGGAGAATTGCTTGAACCTGGGAGGAGGAGGTTGCAGTGAGTCGAGATCATGCCATTGCACTCCAGTCTGGGTGACAGAGTGAGACTCCATCTCAGAGAAAAAAAAAAAAAGTTAACGGGACAAACATTATGTAAATTTTACTACTGAAGTTCTCTAGTTTCTGTGTTCTGCAGAATCTAAGTCTTGAATGAAAGTTTCTCATAACTTTGTTCCTAAAAATGGATTTTGTACTAGAAATGAAAACATTGCTACCTTATTGACTTCTAAGGAGACCGAAAAAAAAGATGTATGAACTGCCCTGTTTATTACATTAGAATTCCAAGGCTATGACCTATTGATGACTACTTTTAAGAAAATTGTACTTTATTGTAGTCAGAGCACTTAACATGAGATCTACCCTCTTAAATTTGATATGTCCAATATGGTATTGTTGACTATAGATACAATGTACAGCAGATCTCTAGGGCTTATTCATCTTGCTTTGAAGTTCTTACTAAAATGAAACTTTACAATTTTTTAAAAAATTACCATTGCAGTAAAAGTAAATTATCTCACTGAACTTTATTGTACTCTCATACAGTGTGATTTGTATTTATTACCTTTTAGTATATGCAGTATGCATCCATATAGCTATGTGTTAAACAGATACTTCGAAAATACATGTTTGTTTTACATAATTCGGATTTTGAAAAAAGAAAACATCATATTTATTTGCTTACATTTAGAAAAATTATACAATATTCAACATTAAATAACAGGCTCTCAAGTATGTTTTATAAAGATGTTTGCATATTCTCAAGCTTTATCTCAGTTTTAAACGATCACTCAGTTATGTGGAAGACAAATTTAAGAAATGCACAGCAGGCTTGTTGGAAAGTGAAAGAAGAGATTATCATAAGGAACAGAAAGAAAAAGTTTAGGAAATTTTGTTCCAATTAGCTATAAAAATTAGTCCACTAATGCTTGTTTCGTAGTTCCATTTGTCATCCAGCACCTATCTCTTCTGAATTTTCACATGTGTAGTCATCACTAATGATCTCAACAAAGTACTTTCCATTCCTTTTTGTACACAGAGATAGATCTGAAACACACCTTCTCACAGTTGTGGACCCAGCTGAGGGAGAATTTTGCTACCTCAATTTCTAATCAATGACATAATGTTAGTTTTACTTCAGCTCATCAATGCACACAAAAATGCAGCTTTCTCCAAAGCAAACATGTTTTACTATGAGAAATTGGGAGAGAGAACAAAATAAAATGATTATGTGACATAAAAAATGTTCACAGAAATTTATTTGAATACTTCGTATCTAGCTATTCAGAAGTGAAGATAATATCACAATAAAGGTTGTTATGCTGGAAAATGCAAATTCAAACTAATTGAGTTACAGCAACTTGTTTGTCACAACCACTGATGTAAAAATTTTGTCTCCTAATGTAATGTGGGTTACGTTAAAGTTTAAGTGGCTCATTAGTCTATTGTAGAAATGTAAGTAGTTTCTAATTCTTCAAATTGTACCCAGAGGCTCAGAGCCAATTAGCACAAAAAATAATAAATACAGAAAATGTAAAAATTGAAGCGAATTAATCACAGCTCACAGTAGTCTTATAAGCAACTAAGATAATGTAAGTTTGATGATAAATATAACTTTGAAAGAGTATGGCTTGTCACCATTAAAGACTACAGTTTTCCAATTAGTGCATATTCGCCTATATTAAATTCAAAACCAGGGAGTTTCCTGCCAGCTATTGCCAACACAACCATATTTTTGTGCTACAAATAATTTGGGACTTCTTGATATTCCATAATATTATTCAGCCTTAAAAAAGGATGTACTACCATTTGTGACAACAGAGATGAGTCTAGAGGACATTATCCTATGTGAAATAAGCGAAACATAGAAAGAAAATACTGCATAATCTCAACTATATATGATATGTAAAACTAAGTTAAATACATAGAAATAAAGAGTAGAACAGTGGTTACCAAGATAAGAGGGGAAAAATGGGGAGAAATTGGTCACAGAGTAAAAAGTTGCAGCTATGTAGGATGAATAGGTCTAGAGTTCTAATAATGTACAGCATGAGGTCTAAAGTTAATATTATCGTATAGTATACAAAAGTTTACTAAGAGAATAGATTTTAAGTGCTCTTACTATTTAAAAAATGGTAGCTATGGTATTTATGGGTAGGTTAATGTTTTTGTCTGACTGTAGTGATCTTTTTACTATGCAGATGTGTACAAAAACATCATGTTGAACACCTTAATATATACAATAAAAAAATACATAAATACACAACTAAGAATAGAGACGAATACAAGATATTACAAGCCAAATCTCTTGTATAAAGCTGTTAGGGCTATACAACATACTTCTGGAAATGCAATGCAGGGAGGAATGCACTATACTTGCTCAATTTCACTTCTTCATAATTTTAGGAGGGACCTTGGATTTTCAAAGTGTGATTTATTATGTAGCATGCATTCTCTTTCTTCTTGCTGTCTTTCTCCTCCTCTTTCCCTTTTAAACTGCTTTAATGAAATTTGAACTATGATTCTGGGAATAACAGTTAAGCCATATTTTTTAAATGAATATGAATAGACAAAATATGGTCATTCATATTTTACTCAACCCTTTCTTCCTTTTGAAAGTTAGACCTGTTTCAGTTCATATGAAAATAGATCACAAAATATACCACAAGACAAACTTATAAGTCTCCTTAAGTATGTGCCTTGTTTAATCTAGTTGACCTTTTCGTAGTTAATTATAGTCATTCGGCTGTCAAATTCTCAGCTTAGGATTCCCTAAGATCTGCATCAAAACTCACAGTTGTCATCAATTGTTCTTCTAGTTGTCATTTCAGTAAATGTCCCAAGGACCAAATACCCTCTTTCTCTCTTTTTCTTCTTTCTTTCTTGTTTTTTTCTTTTCTTTCTTTCTTTCTTTTTTCTTTCTTTCCTTTCTTTCTTTCTTTCTCCTTCCTTCCTTCCTTCCTTCCTTCCTTCCTTCCTTTCTCTTCCTTTCTTTCTCTTTCTTTCTTTTTTCTTTCTTTCTTTCTTTCTCTTCTCTCTCTTTCCTTCTCTCTTTTCTCTCTCTCTCTCTCTTTCTCTCTCCTCTCTCCTCTTTCTTTTCTTTTTTCTTTTTTCTTTCTTTCTCTCTCTCTCTCTCTCTCTCCCCTCTCTCTCTCTCTCTCTTAGAACAAGCACTCCTGGGCACGCATTTTAGTGAGACAGGGCTCAAAAGTTCAGTGTCACTGTTTATGCCATCTCCATTCTGTGTATTACATAGAGAACCATGGTCTCTGGACTCTCTCACATCTGGCTTAAGTTCTTTTGATGACAGGTTCATTATAAATACATAGCTCTTTCAGGATCATCAATACGGAATGTAGCATGTTATTTCCTAGATGGGCATGACTTCATCCTGCATCCAGATTCACACTGTAGGTTTTGTTCATTGTAAATGTCTATTTCTGACATAAACTTGACAGCTTCAACACAATAAATGCAAGGAGGAAAAATAGCGCAGAATATGCGACATAAAGATATGTGAGGGAAAAACCTGTAGAAATTAGGAAATACAAATTATATTTTAAGTTTTATTGTTATAATCATCATAATTAGTGATCTACTCCAAAGATAATTCATGTCCTTACCTGTCTACCAATTTGACTCTGATGTTCTCATTACTCTTTCAGGATGAGAATCTCTCCTATCTCTTTTGGGCAAGTTCTTAGCATCAGAATAAAGAATGTATTGACTATTCTTTCATCTGCTAGCATCAGTTATAAACTATTATGTTTTTGTATCGGAAAAGTTTTTTTCTGCTTTTGTACAAGTAGAAGGGTTATATTTCTTTACTATGCTTACAAAGTTGTTTATACTGTCTGCCTTGAATATCATTTTATTTGTAAAATCTATTATGTCATTATTGTTGTTTTTGTTCTTAGTGTTATTATTGTTATAGAATTATAGATGTTAAAAACAACATACAAGAATTAATTATTTGTTGGGTCCAAGTAAGATCATGTTTGTTTAGTAAAGTGGCTGATGTGATAACATTAGCAATTTAAAGGATATATATATTATGTGTTGTGTAATATAGATATACATTTATATATGTGTATACATAAAAATTATATATATATAAGAATTTTGTGGCATAATTCCTGTTATTTTCATAAATGAAATAGGTAGAAGTGATTAAAAGGGTGGAGAGGTAGATGGTTTAGGAATATTTTTGATAGTACCAGAAGGGAGTGAGAAAGAAGAGATATATTATTATGTCCTCAATTGAGCTGCATGAGGATCTGAAGAGGAAAAAGAAAAGCAGGAGTAGGAATACATGCAGAAAATGGCCAAATAAACTCATAAAACTTGGCTCTGCCCAAGAAGAAAAATACAGAAATATCATGAGAGACGAGATAAAGGATAAGTAATTTCTGTGGTAAATGAACATGCAAGTGTAAATATGCCTGAGTTTATAGGTGTATGTCTCTAAGAAGCCATGGTGTTCCCCAAGCCTAATTAGTTATTTAAGCCTGTGGCAAACATTTTGGCTCAGAGCTCAGAGTGGGTGCCTTTCACCCACCTAGAGTGCCAGAAATATACCTTCATGCCTTGTTTTCTTTTTTCAGGCATAGGAGTAAACCAGAAGACGTCAAAAGTGAGTGAAATACCCTATTCACATCTAGATTTCTGGTAGTATGATACCATCATAACTATACTTTAAAAAATGCCATTCCATTGTGATACTAAAATTAAATTAACATGGGTCCTGTGTTTACAGGCTAGAAGTCATCAGAATGGATACAAAACTATGCTTTAAAGAGCATATTTTAAAATGCTTGGCAATGTGGGTGTATACCCACTTTCAGGGTATAGGTGCATCTGGCCATTTGGAACAGGTACAATTCAGCTTGTGCATGAAAACACCCCCACAGAGGTGCAGGTGTCACTTTCTGGAAAGTTGAGCTGGAATACGTGATTTCAAATTGCCATCCTGAAAATTGTTTGTATCACTCCTGCTTATTTTCGCCTCTCTTCCTGTTTATGTAATGCTAGAATCCAGAGGAACCCAAATATCATGGCTTTTGAAACAACTGAAATTCCCTCAGATCAGATTTGCATAGGATATGCTCTCCTTGGCAATAGGGTTTTGTTGTATTTATAATGAGACTAATTCAGCTTTTTTGCAGGCCAGATTGAAACTATTTTGAATACAGAATTTAGAACCAAACAATTTCCTCAAAGCTTGCTGAGTCTAATAGATAAAAATATAAATATATAAAAACACTTATCGGTACAAAATAAAATATATATAATTACTAACTTGAGCTTTCCCGTAGTTAATTAGCTTGAAAATTCTACCTTAGTTATTATGTCCAGGTCTATATATTTGCATATATTTGTAAGATACCTCAAACATTATTAGACTTTACTAAGGAAATAGACAAATGATGCTACAATTAGTAGGAGTCGCTGAATGAATATTTATTAAAAACCTCTATGTGCTAGATATTGTTGAAGGAACTACAGAACACAGTGAACAACTCAGACAAGACTGCCGCCATCATAGAGCCTACATTCTAGTGAGCCTACATTCAAGTTATTCTAGAAAAATAAATATTTGTTAATTCTCAAGACACTGAAAAAATTTTCCCAAGAATGGAGTCCTCCTGTCATTTCTTATAATCTGATGATGCGCTCTCACTTCACAAAGATGCTACTGATGCTAAGAGGTTGACCAAAGAGATAATAGGCTATATGATTCTAATAAAACATTATCCAAGTCCAGGAGTGGTAGCACATGCCTATAGTCACAGCTACTGGGAAGGCTGAGGCAGGAGGATCACTTGAGCCCAGCAGTTCTAGGCTACAGTGAGCCATGACTGTGCCACTGCACTGCTGGGCAACAGAGTGGGACGCCATCTGGTATATATCTACCTTTTACTGATATACAGAATTCAATCACACCATTGTAGGGTATTCATCAAAGGATAAAGTATTGTTGTCAGTGGTGTGTACACATTATTAGTTCGCCAATATTAAGGATTTACAGACAAAAATGTTAGGTCTCTTAGTTAAGAGATCTATTGAAAATACCCTTCTTATTTCCCAGAGGTGAAAACCCTTTCTATACCTCCATCTTCACTTACTATATTATGTTACAATTATCTATTTATGAATCTAAATATTTCCCAGAATCGGATTGCAGTATACTTATTTCTGAAGCCGCGCTCCTACCACAAGGCCTGACACAGGGTAAAGGCTCAGAATTGCTAATGGAAGAATTATTTAACAGCAACCATATGATTTTAATGAGGATGTAAGTCCCATTAAGTAAATAATGTAATATAAAATCATCTGGAACTTTTTGTTTTAGAATCTGAAGAAATTTAGGATTCAGGGATGTTAACTGAACAATAGGATGACAGTATTAAGTTTGTAAAGTTCAAAAAATTAAAAACATTAAGTACTATCTTGCAGTCCTTTCTTTATCCTTTCTGATGTGTTAATAGTCTAATCCAATTGGAATGTTGTGTGTGTTGTTTTCAATTTCAGTTAAACAAAACAGTAGAAAGCATATTTTTCAGAGTTCAGCTGGCCAACATGGTGAAAACCATCCTACTGAAAATACAAAAATTAGCCAGGCGTGGTGGTGCATGCCTGTAATCCCATCTACTCTGGAGGCCAAGGCAGGAGAATTGCTGAACCCAGGAGGAGGGGAATGCAGGAGCCGAGATCGCACCATGGCACTCTAGCCTGGACAACAGAACAAAACTCTGTCTCACAAAAAAAAAAAACAAAGAAGAAAGAAAGAAAAGCATGTTTCTCAGAGATCATAAAAAAAACTGTTATTTGTCATGTCAGAGAAGCTTTGCTAAGAAAAGCACTTTATCTATAATCATGGGGTTCTGTAGCTTCACAATGTAATACTACAATTTAAAATTTAACAAAGTGGAAAAGCGCAATACATTATCCCTAAAAAGATATACTAAAATCCTTCTCTGACACGATGATGGTCTTACCACTGCTTAATAGAGCCTAAAAATGTTGTTCTCAATTTGTGCTTTGATTGGGTGAGTGATAATAAAAAATCAGCAATACTTGGTAAGCTTATGCTTATATCAATATTTGGCAAGCAAAATAACTCCCCTGGAAATATATGGAATGGATACAGCAATTTATAATTGTGATGCAATTGTAGTGGAACATAAGGATAGAGTTAGTACATTTATTCTAAAAAGAAATAAAAATAGAAGTGTACAGATATTTTAAATTGTGACTTGTGAGAGTCAATTTACTTTGTCACGTCTTTGCATTATATGTCCATGATTTTTACTTTTAAGATTTTGCAGTCACTTATTGCAATGAGCATAAACCATATATATTGAGCATTTATGATATAAGGGTTTTACAAATGTTTGTTCTAACATATTACTATTGCACATTTTCAGATGAAGAAATCAAAGCTATAGACTTTCAAACTATAGAAACTAATGGGGAATAATAAGGGGCATGCGTGTCCTGCATATTATATTTATATAGTTATATAGGATTATTTTCATAAAGCCTTCATTTTCAACCATATGCAGGTGTTAATAAATAGATTGTAAAATATTTATAACTTTCTATGTTAATATAATGTCTTTTGTATCATTCAATCAGTGAATCTCACTCATCTCCACCATCCAGTTAACAGTTAAAATAGATAATTTACATTTTCTTATTGTTTGGGTATTTGGGGGAGTTACTGTTATGTTACATAATAATAACAACAATCAAAATACTTCATGTTCCTTGATGTATAAATAGCTAGCACTTAATCTTTATACTCTGTTCGTATTCTGAGAGTACTTTTCAATCTGATAATCTATTATAGCACAAGAAAGGCAGTTCCAGAAGCAAGTTTTGACCTTGTGTTCTACTACATAAAAAATAATGCTCAGACTCATGTCCAACCCAGCTTTAATAAGGTATCCAAATTCTCTTGGCTGAATCTTTGGCAGGGTGATATCAATCAAAGTACTCAATTTGTGTTTGCTAATCAAATAGGCAGGCTGAAGAGGCTTTCAGCTCTACATTTAATGGATATAAGGCTTTTTAATATTTTGAATTTTTGCTGTGTTGACGAAATAAATGAGTTTCGAGAACGCAAGATGTCTTTTCTAGTAAGAAATGTTCTTCTAAGTTTAACATAAATGATCGTTTCATCAATCTTTCTATTATTATGCAAGGTTATATCTTAGAGAAAAATATATTATCTTTATTATCACAAGTAACTGAAATTTCATTGATTACTAAAATAATAGGTCGACTCAGATAGATTGCATGTGCTTTCAGGCCTTAAAGATAGCTTCTAATTGTGATGAGCAATTATGCCATCCTGGTACATTATTATAAACACTTCTCTTATTATTAAAAGCCAAATTATTCTTCACTGTACTGTGCTTCTTATGATGTATAAAAAATGTGAACATTTTTACATAATAGATGAAGCCTTCCTGATCTTTTCCTATGTCATTATTCTTATCATTAATCACTAAAGTTTCTGGGGTAAATACACTGTTACATATTTATGCTAGACATCTTTTAAATATACTGAAAATTGAATTTAAATATACTTAAAAAATTTGAGCCAGATAAACAATGAACGATTGCTCCAAATATGATTGCCTATAGTATTTATATTTTTGCTGGTATACTAATTATGAAATAACTACGGAACTTATTATTTGAAAAATCTTAGTCCCAGTTTTATATGTAAATATAAGCAAATGTGTATTAATAAATATATAAAAATGAAATGTACACTTTAATTTTTTTTTTTTTTTTTAAATGATTTAAAAAAAATGTTTGGCGTGTGGGTCACACCTGGCTCAACATCTGTTTTTTTTGTTTTTTTGTTTTTTTTGTTTTTTTCTTATATACTTAAGTTCTAGGGTACATG